>NC_088397.1:32757679-33057679 GCF_034236695.1 Oncorhynchus nerka
CAATGGTCATTTTCACTGACAGTTTTGCCAAATTTGTTATTGATATTATAATTATATTTTGTTAATTCATTTTTTTTTACTGGGGAAAAAAGGTCAGGGGCAGGTCAACAGAAAGAGCCGAAAGACGAAGAGGCAGAAGAACAATGCCACAATGTTTAGGATCTCTCTGTACATTGCTCTGTTCATCTTTCCCACGATCCTGACTAGTCTCCCAGTCCCTGCTGCTGAAAAACATCCCCACACTATGATGCTGCCACCATCATGCTTCACTGTAGGGATGGTGCCAGGTTTTCTCCAGACGTGACACTTGGCATTCAGACCATTAGACCAGAGAATCTTGTTTCTCCTTTAGGTGCCTTTTGGCAAACTCCAAGTGGGCTGTCATGTGCCTTTTATGGAGGAGTGGCTTCCGTCTGGCCACTCTACCATAAAGGTCTGATTGGTGGAGTGCTGCAGAGATGGTTGTCCTTCTGGAATGTTCTCCCATCTCAACAGAGGAACTCTGGAGGTCTGTCAGAGTGACCATCGGGTTCTTGGTCACCTCCCTGATCAAGGCCCTTCTCCCCCGATTGCTCAGTTTGGCCAGGCAGGCAGCTCCAGGAAGAGTCTTGGTGGTTCCAAAGCATGTCCAATCAATTGCATTTACCACAGGTGGACTACAATCAAGTTGTAGAAACATATCAAGGAGGATCAATGGAAACAGGATGCACCTGAGCTCAATTGTAAAGGATCTGAATACTTATGTAATCAAGCTATTTCATTTTTTTTTATACAGTAGCAAAAGGTGAAAAAGGGTCTGAACACTTTCCGAATGCGCTTTATGGCAGTATTTCTTGGTAGGTACTTACGTGAACAATACATTACAGCACTGTCATGAAGTTTTTTTCTATAGCACAGCATTGTTGAATGCCAGTTGTTAGTTATATTTGCCTGGTTGCTAGACAAAAGCAAATGTTTTTGCCTGTGCGATAAAGGACAAAATTAATATGAATTCATATTTTTGATACATTTTTATACCCATATTTTTTAATGCACTTGGTAAAGTGGTTCTCTGAGACGGTGCTCGCACAGAACTTAATTATGTCTAATATAGATATGATATGGCTGACTCCATTTAAAATGATACTTAAACAAGGCAACAGCAAACATATCATCCACTCGAATGATGCAGCGCCTCCCTTGGGCCAGTTGAGATATTGCATGTGATGAACACATTTCAGTCCATTTCTATAGATCCCGCTTTGGGCCAATTAGTATAATATTGTAGATTCTGGATCTCTGTGGCAAGATGCATCATTCACCCAAGTTTCTTCAAAATCGGGTAAGTGCTGTTGTCTGAGACATTGCTTGTGACTAATGTACAAACGGCCAGAGCCAGATCCATAGTCTCCTCCCCGATTGTATTTTGGGGGACAAGAATGTGCAATTATGAGTTTAACTCACTAAGATCAATAAATTGTTGTGAGAATCATGTCAAACCAAGGGTACTCCTGGGTACTGTAAGAGAGACAGAGGCATTTTGACCTCTCAACTGAGGAAAGACTTACTAGCCCCTAAACGAGTCATCTTGTGTGACAAAGAGCACATGTGGGAGCAGGGCCTACACTTGTGCACAACATGTAAACAGGTAGACTAGAAAAGAACTTGCCCTAAATGCTATTAGGAGATGTCTTTAAAACCTGTTAGGGAAGCTGTGAATTTTCGCAGCTTTTTGTTAAAAATCGCGCAACATTTCAGCGCCCTGCTATTCATGCCAGGAATATAGTATATGCATATGATTAGTATGTGTGGATAGAAAACACTCAGACGTTTCTAAAACTGGTTAAATCACGGCTGTGACTATAACAGAACGTGCGTTTCATCGAAAAGTGCAGGAAAATCTGATCACTGAAAATGGAAATAAATATCCATGCGCCACTTCCAGGAATTGTTAAAGGTGAACCGGATTAAATGAGGTGGAGGTTGCAGTACCTACAGCTTCCACACGATGTCTAGAGTCTTGTCATTTGCTTCGGCTTTGTTTCTTGGTCAAACCCACACAAGGGAGCCGATTTCCTCCGGTCTCCGACCGGATGTTTTGGTTGAGATTTCTCCGGACATTATTTCCAGACGGACACCTATAGAATTTACATCGCCTCCTGATGAATTTTATCGCTTATTAACGTGTACTAATACCTAAAGTTGCATTACAAAAGTATTTCGAAGTGTTTTGTGAAAGTTTATCGTCGACTTTTTTAATTTAAAAAAATGACGTTACGTTAGGAAACGCTATTTTTTTCCGTTGTTCACACAGTATTCATAGATCGATATCTAGGCTATATATGGACCGATTTAATCGAAAAAAGACCCAAAATGATGTTTATGGGACATCTAGGAGTGCCAAGAAAGAAGCTCGTCAAAGGTAATGAATGTTTTATATTTTATTTCTGCGTTTTGAGTAGCCCCCGGCTATCGCAAAATCTGTCGTTAGGTGACGTTGCTGTATTCTGGGGGATACATGCTATCAGATAATAGCTTCTCATGCTTTTGCCGAAAAGCATTTTACAAATCTGACTTGGTGGATAGATTCACAACGAGTGTAGCTTTAATTCAGTACATTGTATGTCCATTTTAATGAAAGTTTGAGTTTTATCAACCACTATAGGTGGCGCTCTTGAACATTTCCGCTGATTGATGTTCCCACCACAGGACCACGGCCCTAACAAGTTTTAATGTCTGGCTGACCATTTAGCTTTGTTCCTGAAGTCAGATGGCCCTGGATGCTCTTTTGCTTGGCCCCTGTAGCTGTGCTCACTAGCATTAGAGAACCTGGCCTGCATTGCCTTCCTGTATGGGTGAAGAGGTTGCACTTTTTGTTTTTGTCTTGATGATGTAGTTGTTGCTTTTGGTGACCTCTCTGTGCACATTCTCTATTTATTTTCATTGCTGAAGTAATGCTGCATGTTTTCAATTGCTCCTTTTATATCATCCAGTTTTTCCAACAGGCTTCTTTTGCACATTTCTTACGTTGCTGCTGGCGATTGTGTTGATGCTGGTGATGGTGCTGCTGATGTTGTCTCCAAAACTAGCTCTACACTCTCCTGTGTCTCTTTAGATTATAGGAACAATTTCCTAGCTAGCCTCGTGCATGAACAGTCTTCAAAATATGAGAAGGCCCTACATGGGCATGCATTGTTAGTAATAGATGCAAAAGAGGCGGTGCTCAGTAACTGGCTTGTGACCGCCACCTCTCCCTGTCACAAGATAAGACTTGATAGATAAGACTTGATAGATAAGACTTGATAGATAAGACTTGAGAGATAAGACATTTTCTTCAAAATGAGGACCTGGCAATGGCGTGCGCACGTTGGTCTGTGGATTGCTCTGTGAAAACACCAGAAGTAGGTGTTTTCTCTTTTGCACAGAGCACCCCTCAGGCCAACTTCACACGAGCAGTGACACTCCGATGAGGAGACCACATACTGTATGTTTAACCTTCTTTAAATTAGCTTGGAACGGAGAAGAGGCCTGCAGAATTGACAATGGTATTTCCTTGACAATTCTTTGCCGAGGAGTCTCAACTCCTTAAACATTTATTGTGCTGGTTCGAGTCGGTCTAAGGCGACCACAGTCCTGCGGTTTTGTCCTCGAAGAGCAGGGTGTTTAATTAAGTTAACGAATTAGCGGTTCTCACCCCTCCAAGGACCTGGTAGCTGATCCGCAGGAAGAACCTTATAGGAAAATAA
This sequence comes from Oncorhynchus nerka, assembly GCF_034236695.1. Taxonomy (NCBI): domain Eukaryota; kingdom Metazoa; phylum Chordata; class Actinopteri; order Salmoniformes; family Salmonidae; genus Oncorhynchus; species Oncorhynchus nerka. The sequence goes on from NC_088397.1 coordinate 32,761,405, forward strand.
GTGAGCGATTGGTTTGTGTTGTAACAACTCAACATGAAATAGTTCTGCATGTATTCCTAAAATACATCTAATGTGTGCATGTCTAGATGCATGGTAAGGCTGTGATTAATTTTAAAAAATCCTCATTGCATGTATTTTTAGTTGGTTTATGCTTTCTTTTGCTGCTTTATTGTTGCCTTATCATTACTAATCAGGGTTTTAATCTGATGCTTAAACAGTGCTTTGCTTTTTGTAGTGTTGTGTGGAACCATCTATTTTGCAAATAGGTCTAGAAGGCAAACTATACACTACACTGTTCCCAATACTTATTTAATATAGCACACTGTTCAGGAAAGTGTAGGTGATTGTTATGATGTCATTGTATTTAATAAATCCTCTTAAGGACCCCTTGGATCGGTGTCCCTACACCCATTAGCGTTACTAACGTGCGCTAATGTGACTAGAATGACATTGTCAGTCACAGCAAGCACTCATTTGATGTGTCTTAACATGTATTACCTCTCAATCAGATTGTTGGTCTCTGACCGTGTCGTGGTTGAATGTCCGTCGAAAGTTGGCCCACATCTCACCAGGGCCCTGCCAGTTGTTCTCTAAGTACTTGGTCAGCATTGGGTGGTGTGCTGCATGGTTCTCAATGAAGTCGGATATTCATTCCTGGAAAATCTGGGGCTGATACAATGGAATTATGTTAATCAAATGTAATTTACCCAAATCCTAAAATATATATTTTTAAATTCTACAACGTCTGTCATGTACTAACATTTGTCTTGGACTCATTTTCTTTGCATTCTCCACTCCACTAAGGCTGGAATCCTGCAGCTGCATCCACTTTTGCATAGCTATTGTGATCAAGACATAAGCTCAATATTATTCAATGGTATGCGTACTGTGTCACACACATCTGACAGTATAAGTCAATCAGTTATTATGAAAAGGAAAATGCTAGGTTTGATCTGTGTTGGCTATTGTTTTGGGGGTGATTGGTTGATTCGGAGTGTGCATGTTAGTCATAGTAGGAAGAGGATGTCATGACCACAGATCCTTTGTCTGTCATATTTTCTTGCTGGTAACCAATACTGTATCTGTAACACATGAAACCAGCAGAGTAGCACATTGGCTTCCAGGAAGCCATGACGCATCTATCAAACAAATGACAAGAGGTGAACAGCTTAACTAACAAGAAAGTGGACAGGATAAGATCATTGTGTATGTGTGTGGCGGGGGGGGGTCTGATTTACCTAGGGGAAATTGAAGTTGACTCTTCGATCTTGGTTTGGAGCCAGGTCCAAAACACTCTGTGTCTCTATGCTTGCGATGACGTAGGCAGCTGGCAACCCATGGCCATGACCATCTAACCAGGAGGGTGTAGATAGGGAAGCCATAGTTGGTGAGGCCATTTGTGGCATCCATGAAGACCATGGCCTTACCATAGGCCATGACATTTTTCCTCATTTATTTTTGTCATCAATACAAGGACGAGGTGCTGTTTGTTGTGGATGCATTGTTGATTAAATACAGTTTCCTCTGTGTGTTTCCGAAGGATTTCAAGACACTGATGGTATAATTGTTGTCCATTTGTTTTCTCTGCATCATGGTTTTTCTGATGTTGTGTATGTCCCCTGGTGTCACAAAGGATTCTCTCTGGTTCCAGACACTTTGCCCTTGTGCCTTGGTCTACTTCTGTGCAAGTACCAGAATCATTGACAGTGTTACCCCAATACACGTTTCTGCAACCGAAACAAGTTTCTGGACATCAGAACAGCGATTACTCACTTCGGACTGGACAAAGATTTTTTTTAAAGGAATTGGAGGCTAAATATTTACAGATCCTCCAGGACCATGCCAAATCCCTGTAATTCGCATGAAGAGGAGATGCCGATACAGGAGCCGCAGATCTGGATGTTTGGTGAGAATTTGTTGGCGAGTGGAAAATCCACCTTTACCATCCGCCCTACTGGCGAACGTGCGATCACTGGAGAACATTTGAACATCTTGGCCACGTTCTGTTATAATCTCCACCCGGCACAGCCAGAAGAGGACTGGCCACCCCACATATGCTCTCTCTAATTCTCTCTTTCTTTCTCTCTCTCGGAGGACCTGAGCCCTAGGACCGTGCCCCAGGACTACCTGACATGATGACTCCTTGCTGTCCCCAGTCCACCTGACTGTGCTGCTGCTCCAGTTTCAACTGTTCTGCCTTATTATTATTCGACTATGCTGGTCATTTATGAACATTTGAACATCTTGGTCATGTTCTGTTATAATCTCTACCCGGCACAGCCAGAAGAGGACTGGCCACCCCACATAGCCTGGTTCCTCTCTAGGTTTCTTCCTAGGTTTTGGCCTTTCTAGGGAGTTTTTCCTAGCCACTGTGCTTTTACACCTGCATTGTTTGCTGTTTGGGGTTTTAGGCTGGGTTTCTGTACAGCACTTTGAGATATCAGCTGATGTACGAAGGGCTATATAAATAAATTTGATTTGATTTGATTTGATTTGGAGAATGAACTGGATGAGTTCCGTTCGAGGCTATCCTACCAATGGGACATTAAAAACTGTAATATCTTATGTTTCACCGATTTGTGGCTGAATGAGAATATGGATAATATCTGTGTCTATTTGTCATTATACACCAGTTTGGTCTGATTGGTACTCCAGCCTGTGTCTATTCCACAAGTTACCCCCGGCTAAATCTATGACGTTAAAATGCCTATTTACTCTGTTCCATCTGACTATGAAATCCACCGTCTCATTAGCCCAGCCAGACAAATTATAAACTTGATCTCCACTATAAAGAGCATCTAGACATTATCTCACGTTTCTTTTAGACTAACATTTCGTTTTCAACAGCAGAGATGTGTATAAACCTTGCTGTCTCTCTCTCCGACATTTGGCTCTCCGACATTCGATCTCCAGCTGTCCCATAGTAATGAACATGTTGGGATGAGACAGACAGGCAGGCAGCGTTTCTTAGCCAGTTGAAAGCGTGAATCAGCCGGCATCATTTTTATGAATATACGTATACAAAGAAATGTTAATTGAAAAAGGTCAAATGAAATGAAGTGCTACTAGTTTGCAGTCTTTCCAGCTACAGTTTGAAGTGATTGTGTTAGCTGTGTTGTTGGCTAGCTCCTCTGAACAAGTGTCCTGACAAGAGAGTACATTTTCTATGCCAGCCGAAATTGCTCATTGTTATGGATGTATCCAAATAAATGTCACTAACAAACAGCTTAAACAAATGCAAATAAATGCATGTTGTTATTGTGGTTGCGCTGTTTGACGTGACTGTAAGTTAGTCATAGTCGACCAGCTAGCAAGCAAGGGATAAGAACGTTGCCAGCCAGTATGGCAATAGAACAATATGTCAATCATTATTTGAATATTTTGGCAACTTGTTGTATAAAACTGATAATGCCCTTGAAGCCGGTGTCACTTATCACTTAAATGTGACCGACCGGCTCGATTCGGTCTTATGTAGCAAAATTCGTTTTTTTTTTTTTTACATTAGATAAAACAAGAGATTCAGAGCTAGAAAATGTTATATTATACACTAGAGTTGAGGAAAAATGGGAAAGTAATTCTGATTTGAAAGTTGATAAACTTGTAACTGCTATTTTGAGAAAATGGCCCTTGAATGTTTTTGGTACACCTGCTGGAGAGCTCTTCTTTGTCTACACGCCCCAACCAGCTCTTTAATGATTCACATGTGAGATAATTTACTAAACAACCAAAGCTTTCAAGACTAAAGGCTGGTTTGTACTACGGGTGTGTTCGTCAATTCAATCTGGAGTGTCAGAGTGCCAGATTGTCCGTTTGTAAATTCAGAGTGTTTCACTCTCGGAGCGTTCAGAGCGCCCACTGGACGCTCTGGCGAAGGAGTAGGGTTGATCCAAGCATTCTGACCTCACAACAGCAGTCAAGCACTCAAGCTAACTGGCTAATGTTCGGGTAGCTTGCTGGCAGCTTCCAGACACAAATGAGGGAACAGCTCACTCTGACCATTTTATTCACCCTAGCAGAGCTGGTTAGGCTGTTTTCATGTCATCGAGAGTGTTGGTGACTGCAATTGTGCTGCTGGCAACAATTTATGACACTTTTTTGCCGTTTACTGACAACGGTCCTATTCAACGGTTGTGTAGCGTTTGTAAATTTGTCAGATATTCTGCACTCTGTCACATCACCAAGAAGGAGGCCCTGGATCTCAACCCCTCCCTGTGCAACTGGGTCCTGGATTTTCTGAAGGGCCGCCCCCAGGTGGTGAAGGTAGGAAACAACATCTCCACTTCACTGACCCTCAACACTGGGGCCCCAGAAGGGTGTGTGCTCAGCCTCTCTCCTGTACTCCCTGTTCAACAACAACTGCATGGCCATGCACACCTCCAAATCAATCATCAAGTTTTCAGACAACACAACAGTAATGGGCTTGATCACCAACAACGACGAGACAGCCTACAGGGAGGAGGTGAGGGCACTCGGTGTCAGGAAAACAACCTCTCACTCAACGTCAACAAAACAAAGGGACTTCGTAGACTTCAGGAAACAGCAGAGGGAGCACCCCCCTATCGACATCGAAGGGACAGCAGTGGAAAAGGTGGAAAGTTTTAAGTTCCTGGGCGTACACATCACAGACAAACTGAAATGGCCCACCCACACAGACAGCGTGGTGAAGAAGGCGCAACAGTGAACAGCGCCTCTTCAACCTCAGGAAAATGAAGAAATTTGGCTTGTCGCCCAAAACCCTGACAAACTTTTACAGATGCACAATCGAGAGCATCCTGTCGGGCTGTATCACAGCCTGGTAATGGCAACTGCACCGCCCTCAACCGCAAGGCTCTCCAGAGGGTGGTGCGGTCTGCACAACGCATCACCGGGGGCAAACTACTTGCCCTCCATGACATTTACAGCACCCGATGTCACAGGAAGACCAAAAAGATCATCAAGGACAACAACCACCCGAGCCACTGCCTCTTCACACCGCTATCATCCAGAAGGCGAGGTCAGTACAGGTGCATCAAAGCTGTTACTGAGAGATTGAGAAACAGCTTCTATCTCAAGGCTATCAGACTGCTAAACAACTATCACTAACTCAGAGAGGCTGCTGCCCACATTGAGACCCAATAACTGGACACTTTAATAAATGTATCACTAGTCACTTTAAACAATGCCACTCTAAATAATGCCACTTTATAATGTCTACATATCTTACATTACTCATATCACATGTATATACTGTATTTTATACCATCTACTGCACCTTGCCTATGCCGATCGGACATCGCTCATCCCTATATTTATAGTAAATATTCTCATTCACCTCTTTAGATTTGTGTGTATTAGGTAGTTGTTGGGGAATTGTTAGATTACTTGTTAGATATTACTGCACTGTTGGAACTAGAAGCATTTCACTACACTTGCATTAACATCTGGTAACCATGTGTAGGTGACCAATAAAATTAAATTTGATGTTAAACACTATTATTGGGAGGGAGTTCATGCAAATTATGTGACTTGTTAAGCTAATCTTTACTCCTGAATTTATTTAGGCTTGCCATAAAAAAGGGGTCGAATACTTATTGACTGACGACATTTCAGATTTTCACTTTTAATCAATTAGCAAAAGTTTCGAAAAACATAATTCCACTTTGACATATGGGTTAATGTGCGTAGGCCAGTGAATGTTATACATTTTAAATTCAGGCTGTAACACACACACAAATTGGAAAAAGTCAAGGGGTCTGAATACTTTCTGAAGGCACTGTATATACTAGACAAGTATGTGTCTAGTATATACAGCAGAAAGGCACATTTGTCCATGTAATGTAGCTAACTAGCGAGAAATTATGTTGGCAAGCTAGAAAAGTTGCCTTAACATTGTGTTAACTTTTTTTTCTCCAACCAATGTACCTAAGATAGCAAAAATCATTCCCTTGTCAGCATTGTTTTAAAGATGGTTTAATCACTATTTCTGCTGGAAAGCAACCATAGACAAAGATTGGAAAGCTGCCGCGGTCATCCCCCTCTTCAAAGGGGGAGAGAGTCTAGACCCAAACTGTTATAGACCTATATCCATTCGGCCCTACTTTTCTAAAATCTTTGAAAGTCAAGTTAATAAATAGATCACCGACCATTTCGAATCCCACCGTACCTTCTTCACTATGCAATCTGGTTTCCGAGCTGGTCATGGGTGCACCTCAGCCACGCTCAAGGTCCTAAACAATATCATATCAATATCGATAAAAGACAGTGCTGTGCAGCTGCCTTCATCGACCTGGCCAAGGCTTTCGACTCTGTCAATCACCGCAATCTTATCGGCGAATCAATAGCCTTGGCTTCTCAAATGACTACCTCGCCTGGTTCACCAACTACTTCTCAAATAGAGTTCAGTGTGTCAAATTGGAGGGCCTGTTGTCCGGACCTCTGGCAGTCTCTATGGGTGTGCCACAGGGTTCAATTCTCGGGCCCACACTTTTTCCTCTGTATATATCAATGATGTCGCTCTTGCTGCTGGTGATTCTCTTATCCACCTCTACACAGACAACACCATTCTGTTTACATCTGGCCCGTCTTTGGACACTGTGCTAACAAACCTCCAAATGAGCTTTAACACCATGCAACACTCCTTCTGTGGCCTCCAACTGCTTTTAAATGGTAGTAAAACTAAGTGCATGATCTTGAACCGATTGCTGCCCGCACCCTCCCGCCTGACTAGCATCACTACTCTGGACATTTCTGACCTAGAATATGTGGACAACTACAAATACCTAGGTGTCTGTTTAGACTGTAAGCTCTCCTTCCAGACTCACATTAAGCATCTCCAATCCAAAATTAAATCTAGAATCGGCTTCCTATTTCACAACAAAGCCTCCTTCACTCATGCCGCGTAACATACCCTCGTAAAACTGACTATCCTACCGATCCTTGACTTCATTTACAAAATAGCCCCCAACACTTTACTCAGCAAACTGGATGTAGTCTATCACAGTGCCACCCATTTTATCACCAAGCCCCATATACTACCCACCACTGCGACCTGTATTGTAACGATCGCTGTCCTCCTCGGATGAGGAATAGGAAGGATCAGACCAAAACGCAGCGTGGTATGTGTCCATGTTAATTTTAATAAATAAACTGAACACTGCAATAACCAAAAAAACAACAAAGAGAGAGCGCAAACGAAACAAAACAGTTCTGTAAGGTGAAGACACACAAAACAGAAAACAACTACCCACAACCCATAGTGGGAAAACAGGCTGCCTAAGTATGGTTCTCAATCAGAGACAACGATTGACAGCTGCCTCTGATTGGGAACCATACCAGGCCAAACACCTAGAAATATAACACACAGAACCAATACATAGAATGCCCACCCCAACTCACGCCCTGACCAAACTAAAATAGAGACAATGCATATATTACGCCCATATGTCATTGTCTTCTCTGTTGGAATTGCCTATCTGTCTGCTGGAGAGTCAGTTCATCAGAGAGTCTCTGGTTAACTTCCCCAGAAGTCACAATGTCCTCCGCGGCTCTGGATAATGTCTGTTGTAATGGATACGATATGTTCTTAAAGTAGATGTTTCGGCGGTTGTCTGTATTCTCGTCCTAGGTTTACGTAATTTCTAGCTGCAGACTAGTAATTCTACGTCTAGGATTTGCTCTTATTCTGTAGTGATTGATAGTCTCAGAGTTTGACCATTTCCATCCGTGTAGCCAAAACTACAGCTGTATGGCCTCCATGGCCCATAGAACTCGAGCCATTCCAACGTGGGGACTTTGTCCCGGCGTTCTTTGACTAATATTTTGACGTATATTTTGTAGGAAGTGGGTTTTATACTCTGTGGAAGAAGGGCTGTGGTTCTATGACACCTAATGAGACGTCTGGGCTCACGGGGGCGTGGCCACTGACGAGTTCATCTTTATATGAAAATCCATACTCTCATTTAGAAGGTCAACATCACATTACATCTTTTCACAAAGAGTTTCAAGTTTAATCACATATGTTTCACAATATTTAGATGTAAACCTGACAGCTCGAAAATGTACACGCTAAGAGACACAGTTATGTGTGTTCCCTGTCCTTCATGAGATCACCAAATGAAACACACTCGTCAGTACTGTCCCTTAAGAATCCACGGACCATCCCCACATTCTCAAAAGTAGAAACATTGAATAATTGAACAAACCTTTGATGTCCAACGGTCTCTCGTGTGTTCTACAGTTTACATTCCAAACTCGAAAACTACACAGCATAGGGGCAGCATATTTTAGAACCGGCCATAAAACAGTCAACTTCCTTCCCTCCCCCTCTATGAGAGAGAGCACGCTGTAGAGCGGACCCCCTATAACCTGATCCTTCAGATCGTTATGACAACGGTATCCATATTAGGACAGGCTTAGTTGGTGAGCCTGAGGCAACTCCTGCTGAGGCTGTCCAAATATGGACAACATATACATCATATTAATATCAGCAGAAAGGCACAAAATAGCTTAGCAGCAAAGTGCACTTGGCCAGGGCTGGACTCTCCAACCATAGCAAGGCCATAGGTGTGGAAGTGTCTCTCTGGACTGTTGACAGCACCACAGTGTGTGTGTGTGTGTGTGTGTGTGTGTGTGTGTGTGTGTGTGTGTGTGTGTGTGTGTGTGTGTGTGTGTGTGTGTGTGTGTGTGTGTGTGTGTGTGTGTGTGTGTGTGTGTGTGTGCGTGCATACTTGCCTGCCTGTGTGTGTTTGAAAGAGAGAGACTGTGTGTTTGTGTGTGTGTGTGTGTGTCTGGGCTGGTGACAGCAACGGTGCCGGGGGAAGAGAGAAAGAACAACATACCACTGAAAGACTCCATCTAACTGCCACATTTAACTGCCTGAGATTGCACAGAGCATTGGGCTAGTGTTCTTTGTGTGTGTGTGTGTGTGTGTGTGTGTGTGTGTGTGTGTGTGTGTGTGTGTGTGTGTGTGTGTGTGTGTGTGTGTGTGTGTGTGTGTGTGTGTGTGTGTGTGTGTGTGTGTGTGTGTGTGTGTGTGTGTGTGCATGTGCTTAACCATACACCCATGTGTGTAGATGGCTGTGACCATTCTTGGAACCAGTATATCTCCAGTACCTGGTTGGAGGAATGTGGAACCAGTGTGTCCAGCGAGCCCAAAGCTCAGTGCCCATCATCCCACACTGGTGTCAGACAGCCCCCCGTACTTTCAGGGGCCATTTTTCCAGGCCGGCACCCCACACCACTTCAAACAGGCAGCCCAGCCATCACACATTCCACACCACCAAGACAACACTTTGAACCGTAGCGCCACACACCGTTCCACCATGCCGGGAAGTCAATAGCGACATCATCGGAGCGCCGTCGCTCAAACCACCTCTAGTTACCTCCTGTCTGAGTTTGAGACGGATCTTCTTACCACAAGCTCTCAGAGTTGCACTGCAGAATTAGATATTCATTGAAGTTCCTACAAACATCAAGTTTCGAAATTAAGGGTTAAGGTTAAGGGTTAAGATTCTGGATAGGGATAAAACATTGTTTAGGCATTCATTCCAAATGGTGTAAATACACATGTACACACACACACTCGTGTACACAAGCACACACACACACACACACACACACTAATAAAGCTTTGAGGAGCTGAAGTGTGAAGCAGTGTTAGACAAAACAGTAGCTCTGTCTCCAAGGTAACGCTGACACACACACACACACCTCTGCAGTTACACCCAGGGCCCCCTGTATTATGGGTGCACTAGAGTGGGAAGGGGACCCTTGTTATGGGTAAACAGTTGCCATGTGTGCATTCATCACCAACAGACACTCCCACATGCAGTCACACACATGTAAATGCATGCACAGATGTACACACACACACACACACACACACACACACACACACACACACAAAAGCATACAAAATAGCTACACATTTAGCCAACCAGCAAAGTCAAATACACATGATTTCACAAACTATCCAGCTCTTCAAAAACACTGGTAACTTTCACACTTTGTCACTAAAATCTCCAACATGGCTCGAAAAGAATACAATGCCAACATTCTCACTCTGAGACTCTCTCCTCCTCCCTCTCTCTCTCTCTCTGTCCCTCTCTCTCACCTTGTCCCTCTCTCTCCCCTCTTCTTCCTCTCGCTCCCTCTGACCAGCTCACATATATTTCGCTGAAACTCACTTTTTCATTTCTGTGTATTGACATGAAGGAAGGTGTATGTCTACTTTCGGGGGCTGTGGGTGGATGGGGAGGTTGCTGCTCCTCAAACAGACTGACAGACATGATTTCTGGGAAGGGGTGGATTTTTGGAGCATAGGTGCACATTCACATAGAATTACATATACAGGTATAGCTTAGCCCAGACTCTGTTCCAATGTCCACACGAGAATACCGTTAAGAATGAAGCAATGTATTGGCCATGCGTTCTAAATGGTATGTCAGTGTGGATATTGCCTGAGTGCATGAATGTGTGACTTTTTCCTCAGTGAGTTTATGTGCGCGTTTGTCTTCATGAGTGCATGCATTGGTGTATGCTTGTGTCTGTGCGTTTGTGCGTACGTGTGTGTGTGTACGTGTGTCTGTGTGCCCGCACAGTCTGTCACTTGTGTTTGTATGTTGCTGTTATTTACAGCACTCCGCACCCTCTTCATAATGTCCCTGCAGAGACCTCGCCTGATGATTATCATAGACCTGACAAAATCTCCAGGGAGACTTTCTCCTGATTCTGCACAAACCCACAGGTGTTAAATAGCCCACCTCACCCAACCCAGTGCTGAGTCTGTCCAAAAGTACTCTCTTCCAGAAACACATCATTCTTCACCAACATGGATGGCTTCTGCAAACTGATCAATGGTTTAGTCTCAAATGGCACCCTATTCCCTATATAGTGCACTACTGTACTTTTGACCAGGGCCTATCAGGGTTCTGATAGGTGGAGCCCTGATATTTCCCTGACCGTTTGGTCTATTCTATAGGCAGTAACTATGGCTCTGAGTTTTTCCTGGTCAGGTCAAATGGTGCTGCGTACTTATAACACCCAAATGGACTTAGATAATGACAGTCTAAACATCAGCAAAGTTGACATTCTGTAGATTTCAAACGGGTGCCTTGCTGGCACTGACGTCACACCCATGTTCTCAAACGCTCCACGCCTGTACCCTCTTTATGAGCTAACAAAGGCCATAGGTCAGATGAGCCCTTCTTCACCCGAGCACGTCTAACCTTGCACATGTGGTCAGCATGTCTCCTAGGTTATGGGATCCAGCAATGGCGCCAGACCGCTCCATAACATAACACGAGACCCTCCGCCGTTTTCGTCCCCCTGTCAACGTGTACCTGTCTCCATGGTAAACCCGCACCTAGTTAAAGGATAATGGGTAGTGACCACCCCCACCCAAACCCAAACCCAAGGGGTTCAAGTTCTCTGTCACTGCGGCGGATTTCCGTCCTAAAGGATTCCGGAGAGGTCGATCTTTGAGATGAGTGTCGATTTCCTCTGTTATTCTGTGTGCACTGAACTGACGCGCACGACTGTTGCTCATACTCCAATGTTCAGATGAATGGAGTTAAACCATCCATAATGCTCACCACCGCAGCGTTTACACTCAAACAGTGGTGTGTTGCCTACTGTAGCTGCTGAAGTCATTCAAACCTATACTTTATAACTCAGGATGGGATATTTTTACCACGTACTGTTGTTATTAAAACAAAACCAGACAACCCCATCATAGAATAGTTGACCTATTTACCTAGTCAGCTTCTTGCTCTGTGTGTTCTACGAGAGATAAATATTCCTCTCGAGGCACATTCAAGTTGATTCACAATTCATCATTATTCACAATTCATTCAGGATTATCTGCAATCTTGGTAGCATCCACTTGAATGTAGAAGTGTTAAGAAACACATTTTGAATCCAAAATGACACCATACATGATTTACCATTCATTGCTATTGGGCACAAACAAACCTGAAACACAACCAAAACGCATTGCAAATGCATCCAACAAGTGTGTAGAGTCACAAGTTTGATGTAGTTATTGCGTGTTAGGAATATGGGACCAAATACTAAACTTTTGACGACTGTATTTATAACAATCTTCAGATATGTCAATCATTTTGACCACTACCTTCTTCCGAAAAAAAAAGAAGTATATTACTTCTTAGGGCGGCAGGTAGCCTAGTGGTTGGAGTGTTGGGTCAGTACCCAAAAGGTTGCTAGATCAAATCCCCAAGCTGACAAGGTAAAAAAATCTCTTGTTCTGCCCTGAACAAGGCACTTAACCCATTGTTCTTAGGCCGTCATTGTAAATAAGAATTTGTTCTTAATTAACTGACTTGCCTAGTTAAATAAATTAACAAAGTCTCTTACTCTGAACAATTGTATTAGTATAACTTTATTTTAGCATAAAATATAGCTCAGTAATTTGAATGATCTATTTTATACAGTCATCATTGCTCATCTTTATCAAGGATGTCAATCATTTCCAACCCCACTAGGCTATGTGGATGGTCAAATATGTTCAAATAATTGATTCATCATTTTTACCAATATGTTATAGGGGTCATTTCTGGAGGTGGAAATTATATTTTAGATGCTTACAGCAGAAGGAAAAAAATCATTCATTTTGGAGTAGAATGTCATTTTTTAAAAGTCACCACACCTGAGTTTCCCCGAACCCCATGTGGACTGGAATTGGTCAAACTCACAGTTTACTTGTAATACATGCAGGCTACAAAATGATCCTCTTTCCCCAAAAAAGCATGCTGGTCATATTTTTTTTTTACATCAAAGGTGGGGTTGACTTGGCCAGACAATCAATCAGAGATCGACTTCAGTTTCAGTAATGTTTTTTTTTTTTTTTGCCCAGACCCCTCTGACAAAAAATGTGAATGGAATGGGGCCATCTCCATATAAGCCTGCCGCCACAGCAACAGCCTGCTGACCAACCAAAACAATCCCAGAAGATTCCTGTGACATTCTTACTGTCATTCAACGTGCTGGAGAAGTTGTGCAAGTTCAGAGGGAGGGAGGGGGGGTGAGGGAGAGAGGTGAGGGAGAGAGAGAGAGGGAGAGAGAGGGAGAGAAAGAGAGAGAGAGTGTGGTGGGAAGAAGCGTTGGAGATACACATCTCAAACGCGATCAGATGATAGTCTGCTCTACTTCTCATTAATTCTATGAGAAAATCAAATTTTGTGACTTTTGACTACTACAAACCTACCAAATCTATATAATGTGATTGTCTGCACCTTGGCAAATTACACGTTCATTTTAAATGTCTAGACTTTCTTTAACCCTCTAAATCTAAGCCCTGTCTAAGCCGGGGGAGAGGTGGTGGGGGGTTCTAAGCTAACATGTGGAATTGTTTTAAAATTATCATACCAAGAATTATTTAGCTATTTGATTTTGAATTATAAGATTCCTTAAGGTATCAAAAAAATATGTACACAAAGTATTGGATAAAACACTGAATTTGGCCTCCCGAGTGGCGCAGCCGTCTAAGGTACTGCATCGCAGTGCTTGAGGCGTCACTACAGATCCGGCTGTGATCCCAGGCTGTGTTGCAGCCGGCCGCGACCAGGACACCCATGAAGCGGCGCACAATTGGCACCGCGTCGTCCGGGTTAGGGAATGGTTTGGCCGGCTGGGATTTCCATGTCCCATCGCGCTCTAGCGACTCCTTGTGGCGGGCCGGGCACATGCATGCTTTCCTCCAACACATTGGTGCAGCTGGCTTCAGGTTAAGCGAGCAACGATGTCAAGAGGCAGAGCGGCTTGGCAGGGTCGTGTTTCGGAGGACGCGTGGCTCTTGACCTTCGCCTCTCCCGAGCTCGTACGGGAGTTGCAACGATGGGGCAAGACTCTAACTACCAATTGGATATCATGAAATTGGGGAGAAAAAAGGGGTAGAAACTAAAAACAATAATAATATAACAATAACATTGAATTTGGCATTGCAGCTATTAGCTAATAGGAACCCATTGAAAAACAGATTTAGTACACGGAACAACAGATCAACAACAGTCAAAAAGAACATCTAAAGGAAATTTGTTCTGAAGTGTGTTTAATATCTGAGAGACATAAAGAAAGAGCAGGAAACATGTTTTTTTTTAAACATGTATTTATCCCTTTATTTTAGACACTGAACTATCTATCTATTTTGTAAAACTGGTTTACCGGGGACCTTCAGTCGTGTGATGCTTGTGGGAGCCCTAGAGCAAAGCGGAGTAGACCGTCATGCTAATGAGAGTCTCACCTTTCAAACATGATCGACGTACGATTTTGTGAGAAGACCGCTTTTCGGGATGCCTCATGGTGTGACACACACCGCTCTAGCTCTGCCACCTCTCACCGCCATATCAGTTGATGCGGTGGATTTAGACTCAGCCCTTGGAAAAATATCCCCAGCTTTAAACAGGTGGATTTTGATGCTGATTTTTTATTATGTCAATTCAATTTCCGTGGGGACGCGGCCATTGTAGGCTAAGGGTTAATCCCATTTTATGATGATCTTGTCATGAAATGTGGCCAGTCTAGGCAGCATGTCAGGGGTTAGCGGGTAAGTGTTAGAGGTCAGGGTCCAGCGCCATGCTGCTCGGGAATGGGAGGGCTGACTGACGTTGGCGCCGGATGGAGGTGGCACTTGAGCTGGTCTCTTTTTCTCGCTCTCACATTCCAGCCATTCCATTTGCTGTCCTTTGAAAGCTAATACCATGGCAACTAGAATAAGCCGACTTCAAAACAAAGGGCAGGTGGCTGGCTGACGTTTCTTCCATGTACAGTATCTACCTCTACCACACATAGTGTATGTGCCTGCACACACAGTCCTCAGTCCATCACTTGGGATTAGTGACAAGTCGATAGATATTTCCAAACGCAGAGTTCTGAGTGTTAACCATGGTCATGGCCTTTTTCCTGGATTTCACTCACCTGTGGTGTAGAGTACATAGTCATCAAATGGTCCCCGAGGACTTTCATGATCTTCAGCTCACAATAACATATTTTCATTCAACTGGTAGTTATACTAAAAGGTAGTGGAAGCAGAGCGAGATGGAGAGAGTGAGCACACAGAGAGGGAGAGAGACAAACATACATCAATGAGCATGAGACCCTACACTCTTGGAAAAACAGGTGATATCTAGAACCTATATAAAATGATTCTTTGAAGATAGGAGAAGACATAGGAAACCTTTGAAGAACCCTTTTTGGTTCCGGGTAGATCACATTTGAGTTCCATATAGAACCCTTTCCACAGTGTTCTACCTGGAACCCAAAATAGTTTTACCAGGAATCAAAAAGGGTTATTCAAAGGGTTCTCCTATGGGTTCTCCCATCTTCTGTATACTCCCCTTACCTTGTCGCAACACAACTGATTGGCTAAAACGCATTAATTAAGAAGGAAAGAAATTCCACAAATTAAATTTTAAGAAAGCAAGCTTGTTAATTGAAGCGCATTCCAGGTGACTACCTCAGGAAGCTGGTTGAGAGAATGCCAAGATTGTGCAAAGCTGTCATCAAGGCAGCTTATGAAGAATATAAAATATATTTTGATTTGTTTACCACTTTTTTGGTTACTACATGATTCCATATGTGTTATTTCATAGTTTTGATGTCTTCACTATTATTCTACAATGTAGAAAATAGTACAAATAAAGTAAAACCCTTGAATGAGTAGTTGTTCTAAAACATTTGATAGGTAATGTATATGTGTGTCCCAATTCTATTTATAATGCAATTCTTTGGACAAGGGCCCATGGGAATCTGTTCAAAGGTAGTGCACTATAAAGGGAATAGGGTGCCATGTGGGACTATTAGATACTCAACTACAGCATACTAGGAGGGAGACAGTGAGCATACGAGGGGCAAAAAATAGGAAGAAGGCTTGTTTGACAGGCAGGTCACAACTTTGGGAAAAAAGAGAGATGAAAGAAGGAGAGAGAGAGAGAGAGAGAGAGAGAGAGAAATAGGAGAGAGGGAGCACACGTTCACCAGTCTCAGCCTACGTGATCATAGAGCCCCACTGAAAGCTCACAGAACAATGGACCCACTGTGTGAGTGTGTTTACCTCTGATAAGGACCAAGAGGTCCTTCTCTCCTCTCTTCTCCTATTCACCCCCTACCCCTCCTCTTCTCCTCCTCTCCTCTCTTCCTGTACCCTTTTGTAGCCAGCCCCTTTCTTCCTTTCTTCATCCCTCATACTCCATAGCTTCTCCACAGATGAAAGGGGGATGAGATAAGACCAGGTAAAAGAGTGCAGGATGGAAAGGGGAAAAGTGATAAGGACGAAAACAATGGGGGTATTTGATAGCGTGAGAGCATGAACTGGCGATGTGAATGTGAGCCTGTGTGTGTCAAGTCATATTAAAGGTTAATGCATTGAGCATGACCTCTGTATTGACCTCACTCTACACCTGTAGGAAGATGAGGTAAGAAAAAAAAGAGAGAAATGGAACGGCGAGGTAGAAGGATGAAGAGAAGGTCTATGTGCCTCATCATTGACCTGCTGATCGTCATGAGTGCAACGTATGTTTGTTGGTTTTTGAACGCTGTCGAACGCAGAAACCTGAACTAAAGACATCGGTTTAAAGCTGACAGTATTTTAATATGCTTCCATCTTATTTTTGAATCATGCGGCTCTGTTGGGCTAAATTGCTGTGAGCACTGCTATCTGTCCCGGGATCCTGACAGAATCCGTACAGGGGGAGAGACGCGAAAGCCCAGCTAGCCTGGCTGGCTGGCGTCTCAAATGGAGGCCGCTATTGAATGCTACCAGCGCTACAGGAGCTGTGTTTACTTTGCTTTGCTCCGGGACAATGTGGGCCGCGCTGACTTTCAATGTAGCAACTGTTTGCTTGCGGAGGACGACAGGAGCAAAGTAGCTACACTTAGCAAGCAAGTAGCAAACCTACATAAGCTACTGGGGAACCCACGCCCACCTACTTTTTCTTTTTCTTCCACCCCAGTAGCCGGATGCCACTCTGGTCTGGTGGAAGTTTCGCCGCGGTGTTGGATCTCCACAGCCAACTGGCCGGTGCTTAGCAGGGTTCCATCGCCGAAAGGGGTCTCCCCCTTCCCTGGAGAATGGAGCTGTTCTCAACCCAACCAACCAGGCATGGAGGTACGTCACGGATCCGGAGGTACCTGCGTCTTTGTCCTCTGTTCTTTATCCCTCTCCAGGTGGCTTCTACCTCGGGTTCAGATCCTCTGAGCTCCTCACCAGACTGCGAGGCTGCCTGAGAGAACGGGCCATTCAACATCACCAGCTGTCATCATAGGCAGCTCTATGGTGAGAAACATCTCGGTCCCCAAGGCAAAAACCCTGTGCTACCCAGGAGCACGAGTGCAGGAAATTACAAGGCTGCTTCTGACTGTTCTACCACATATGCAGGAGCTGACACTGTCGTAGTCCATGTGGGGTCAAACGACATCAGGAGGGCTAGCTCTGAAACATTTGAAAATTTGATTTTAAAGAACTGATTGCATTTCAAGGCTGCATTGAAACAACGACTGGTAAATGCTCCAAGACCAGCTCAGTTAATACCTACCATTGTGACAATTAGTCATCATAACGCTTCATCAAATGTACATGATCTTAGGGGCATTGGCAAACACAATGTAAGTAATTTAATTGATGTACCCCTAATTGCACCGAATACATCTGTTTATCCTACAGCTTTTGTAAGCAGTAATCATGAGCCTATAAACCAGAGTTACACTGTTAGCACTGAGGTGGTGTGCGCTAGTTGGAAGACCAATTTATGCAGCTCACCCTGCACTATCAGCCCCAATGTAAATAACATGAGTAAGTCTACCTCTGATAAACTTCCCAGTAAGCATTAAAACAATCAAGCAACCCAGAAAGGTGCTAATAATAGCCCATATAAACATATGTAGCCTAAGAAACAAGGTCCATGAAGTCAATAACTTGCTGGTAACAGATTACATTTATATTCTGTTTCTCTGAAACTTACTTAGATAATATCTTTGATAAAAGACAGAAATGCCAACAGAGGCGGTGTTGAGGTACATATTCAGAACCACATTCCTGTAAAGCTTAGAGACGATCTAATGTTAAATACTGCTGAAGTAATATGGCAACAGGTTAATCTGCCTCACCTAAAGCCCATTCTTGTGGGAAGCTGCTATAGACGACCAGTATCTGGATAATATGCGTGAAATACTTGATCATGTATGTGATATCAACAGTGAAGCATATTTTCTAGGTGATTTAAATATTGACTGGCTATCATCAAGCTGCTACTCAAGAAAAAACGTCAAACTGTAACCAGTGTCTGCAACCTGGATTAGGTTGTCAGTCAACCTACCAGAGCAGTTACAAACAGCACAGGAATGAAATCATCAACATGTATTGATCACATCTTTACTAATTCTGCAGAAATGTGCTTTAAAGCAGTATCCAAATCCATAGGATGTAGTGATCACAATATAATAACCATATTTCGGAAAACCAAAAATCAATTGAAAAATTGTATCGTTGAGAGGGATGAGGCAAAAGGTATGGCAATTAAGTCTGGCAGCCCAACTGATTAGCAAACGTACTGCAAATTTCAAAATCATGTGACTAAACCAAAGAAAAAGAAAAAGAAACTATACTATGAAACAAAGATCAATTATATAAAGAATGATAGTAAAAAGCTTTGGGGCACCTTAGTGAAATTTTGGAGAAAAAAAGCCAACTCGGCTCCTTCGTTCATTGAATGAGATGGCTCGTCCATCACAAAGCCCACTGATATTGCCAACTACTTTAATGACATTTAACTTGGCAAGATAAGGAAACTTAGGGATGACATGCCAGCAACAAATGCTTACACTACACATCCAAGTATATCGGACCAAATTATGAAAGACAAGAATTGTACTTTTGAATTCTGTAATGTCAGTGTGGAAGAGATGAAAACATTATTGTTGTCTATCAACAATGACAAGCCACCGGTGTCTAACAATCTGGATGGATAATTGTTGAGGATTATAGCAGACGCTATTGCCACATCTTCAATTTAAGCCTACTAGGGACCTTGTGCCCTCAGGCCTGGAGGGAAGCTAAAGTCATTCCGATACCTAAAGGGGATTTACTATTCTTAACTGGCTCAAATAGCCGACCAATCAGCCTGTTACCAACCCTTAGTAAAGTTCTGGAAAAAATTGTTTTTGACCAGACACAATGCTATTTCACAGTAAACAAATTGACAACAGAATTTCAGCATGCCTATAGAGAAGAACACTCAACAAGCACAGCACTTACACAAATGACTGATGATTGGCTAAGAGAAATTGAGGATAACATTATTGTGGAGGCTGTCTTGTTCAGTGTCATGGCTTTACACCTCCTGCTATACTGTGCTTAAAGAGTTACTTGTCTAACAGAACACAGGGGGTGTTCTTTAACCTCTTTGGGCTAGGGGGCAGTATTTTCACGTTCGGATGAAAAGTGTGCCCAGAGTAAACTGCCTGCTACTCAGGCCCAGAAGCTAAGGTATGCATATTATTAGATTAGCATATTATGATATATGCATATTTGGATAGAAAACACTCTGAAGTTTCTAAGACTGTTTGAATGATGTCTGTGAGTGTAACAGAACTCATATGGCAGGCAAAAATCTGGGAAAATACGACCAGGAAGTGGGAAATCTGAGGTTTTTCGTTTTTCAAGTGATTGCCTATCCAATTTACAGTGTAAATGGGGTCAGATTGCACTTCCTAAGGCTTCCTTACATGTCAACAGTCTTTGGAAAGATGTTTCAGGCTTCTATTGTGAAAGGGGAGCGAATAAGACCACTCACGGTAGATGGCTCAGCTGAAAGCCTTTATTTGTTGATTAGAAAGAAAAGGGAACGGAGCTCGTGTTCACGGCCACGCACAAGCTCCGTCCCCTTTCCTTTCTAATGACAAAGGAATTGTCCGGTTGTAATAATATTGAAGATTTATGATAAAAACAGCCTAACGATTGATTACATACATTAATTGACATGTTTCTACGAACTGTAATGGAACTTTTTTGACTTTTCGTCTGACCATTTGGATTGGTGAACTAAACGTGCAAACAAAAATGAGGTATTTGGACATAAATATGGACCTTATCGAACAAAACGAACAGTTATTGTGGAACTGAGATTCCTGGGAGTGCATTCCGATGAAGATCATCAAAGTTAAGTGGATATTTATAATGCTATTACTGACTTTTGTTGACTCCACAACATGGCGGGTATCTGTATGGCTTGTTTTGGTGGCTGAGCGCTGTATTGCATGGTGTACTTTCACCGTAAAGCTTTTTGAAATCTGACACAGCGGTTGCATTAAGGAGAAGTTTATCTTTAATCCTATGGATAACACCTGTATCTTTCATCAACGTTTATGATGAGTATTTCTGTAAATTGATGTGGCTCTCTGCAAATTTGCCGGATGTTTTCGAGGCAAAACATTACTAAACATAACGCGCCAATGTAAACTGAGAATTTCAGATATAAAATATGAACTTTATCGAACAAAACATACATGTATTGTGTAACATGAAGTCCAATGAGTGCCATCTGATGAAGATCATCAAAGGTTAGTGATTCATTTTATCTATATTTCTGCTTTTTGTGACTCCTCTCTTTGGCTGGAAAATGGCTGTATGTTTTTTTGTGACTAGGTGCTGACCTAACATAATCGCTTGGTGTGCTTTCCCCGTAAAACCTTTTTTGAAATCTGACACGATGTTAATGGAAGCCTCTCAAATATAATCCATTTAGAATCAGGAATTCCCCGGGGTAGCTGTTTATGCGCTTTGCTTTTAATTCTTTTTTTTTACTAACGACATGCCACTGTCTTTGAGTAAAGCCAGAGTGTCTATGTATGTGGATGACTCAACACTATACACGTCAGCTACTACAGCGACTGAAATGACTACAACACTCAACAAATAGCTGCAGTTAGTTTCAGAGTGGGTGGCAAGGAATAAGTTAGCCCTAAACACTATCAACAGGGCAGGTCCTACAGGCCCTAGTTTTGTAGCACCTTGACTACTGTTCAGTCGTGTGGTCAGGTGCCACAAAAAAATGACTTAGTAAAATTGCAATTGGCTCAGAACAGGGCAGCACGGCTGGCCCTTGGATGTTCACAGAGAGCTAATATAAATAATATGCATGTCATTCTCTACGGGCTCAAAGTGGAGGAGAGATTGACTTCATCACTACTTTTATTTATGAGAGGGATTGTTGAATGCAAATGTGAAATCGGTGAATGTACTGTAATGTTTTTAAAATGGTATAAACTGCCTTAATTTGGAAGAGTAGCTGCTGCTTAATGGGGATCCATATTAAAAAATGTAAAAATACATATCTCTCTTCTCCCCACCCTATCTAGGGGACTTTGAGTGGTCCTGGATGGTTCTGACTAACAAGGTTTTGTACAGAACGCTCTGTGAACGCCACAACATTATTACTGTGCACTTCGTGAATGAGCTGGTTGTCCCGCTTCAGATTATGCTCTCCGCTCTCTGCGCTGGGGAGAAGCTATACGAACACGCCTGGTGACCAAATTAATGGCATACTGTGTGTTTCACAGCTGAGAGTCGAGTGGAAATGAATGTGGATTCGCTGGCAATAACAGCAGCTAGTTAAAATGTGTAAAATAAAGTTATATTTGTTTTAATGGCCGAGGGAGAAATAACATTTAGTATTGTTCACCATCTGGGTACCACGGTGACATGCCAATTTGCTGACGTTACGACAAGCCAGTGTGAATTACCAGTGCAATGGTGTCGTATTGAGGTGATTGCTGATGTGAGTTTATTCCCACTGGGCAGCAGAGAATAACTTGTAATATTGGTAGTAACCATTTGGATATCACTGTGATACAGTCTACTGCTCAATGGGGAGACTTTGCACAGCAAGCAACACAACAACACATGGAAAAGTGTCCTTCACTCCCTCTTGCCGAGTACTACTGTCCCATAAGGAGAGGGAAGTAGCTAGCTCGTGTAGCCAATATCAGGTGACAGCTAAAGCACATTTATTGTAGCTAGTGATTTTCACTGAAAATGTACAACTAGGCATACGGCATTAAAGTCTATATGTTTGTAAAAATCCCAACTTCGGCAGACAACTTTAACATTCCTGCTTAAGTTTCTAGCCACAAGCATAAACTAGCTAGCTGGGAAGGGTTCATCAAAATGATATCTCATCAGGATTATCGACTGAACTGAAATCGTTGGTCTCCAGTCAACTCTCAGCTGCGCGACATACGTTGTCAATTTGGGCGTGACAGTATAGCCTCTCCCTCTGAGCTGAGATGGAGTGTGTGAAATCTGACACTTAATTTGCATAGAGAGCAACACCTTTCTAGAACACCTTTCTCTTGGTCACAGAGGGATGAAATCACTTCTTGCTGAAAGCTGAATTGGAATGGTGTCTCGGCATCATTCAGAGGATTGAACATCTACAGATGGACTATCAAAACAAAGTGTTACAACATTCTTTGTTGTCAGTTGTATAAAATGGTGCCAACTTTGTACTGTCATTAAGTGACATCATACTTTTATTTTACAGTTATAAGAAAGGTGAAATCTTATAGTACATTGTTTATAATTTAACTGTTACTATACTGAATAAAAATATAAATGCATTATGTAAAGTGTTGATCCTATGGTTCATGAGCTGAAATAAAAGAGCCCAGAAATGTTCCATACGCACAAAAAGCTTATATTTCTCAAATGTTGTACATAAATTTGGTTGCATCACTGTTAGTGAGCGTTTCTCCTTTGCCAAGATAATCCATCCACCTGACAGGTGTGGCATCCCAAGAAGCTGATTAAAAAGCATGATCATTACACAGGTGCACTTTGTGCTGGGGACAATGAAAGGCCACTCTAAAATGTGCAGTTTTGTCACACTAAACAATTGCCACAGATGTTTCAAGTTTTCAGGGAGCATGCAGGAATGCCCACCAGAGCTGTTGCCAGAAAATGCCATGTTCATTTCTCTACCATAAGTCACCTCCGATGTCATATTAGAGAATTTGGCAGTGCGTCCAACCGGCCTCACAACCACAGGCCACATGCAACCACGCCAGCCCAGGCCCCCCACATCTGGCTTCTTCACCTGCGGGATCGTCTGAGAACAGCCACCTGGACAGCTGATGAATATGTGGGTTTGCACAAGCGAATAATATCTGCAAGAACTGGCAGAAACCGTCTCAGGGAAGCTAATTTGTGTGTTTGTCGTCCTCACCAAGGTCTTGACCTGACTGGAGTTCGGCGTTGTAACCGACTTCAGTGGGCAAATGCTAACCTTCGAAAGCAACTGCCACGCAGGAGAATTGTGCTCTTCAAGGATGAATCCCGGTTTCAAATGGCAGAGTGTATAGTGTTGTGTGGTCAAGTGGTTTACAGATATCAACGTTGTGAACAGTTCCCCATGGTGGCGGTGCGGTTATGGTATTGGCAGGCATAAGCTACGGACAACAAACACAATTGCATTTTATTGATGTCAATTTGAATGCACGGAGATACCGCGGCGAGATCCTAAGGCCCATTGTCGTGCCATTCATCCGTCGCCATCACCTCATGGTTCACCATAATAATGCACGGCCCCATGTCACAAGGATCTGTATACCTGGAAGCTGAAAATGTCCCAGTTCTTCCATGGCCTGCATACTCACCCATTGAGCATGTTTGGTATGCTCTGGATCGATGTGTATGACACCGTGTTCCAGTTCCCGACAAATCCAGCAACTTCGCACAACCATTGAAGAGCAGTGGGACAACATTCCACAGACCACAATCAACAGCCTGATCAACTCTATGCAAAGGAGTGTGTGTCATGCTGCATTAGGCAAATGGCGGTCACACCAGATACTGATTGTTTTTCTGATCAACACCCTAACTTTTTTTAAGGTATATGTTACCAGCAGATGCACCTACTGTATGTTTTCCCAGTCATGTGAAATCGATAGATTGGGGCCAAATTTGTTCATTTAAATTGACTGATTTCCTTATATGAACTGTATCTCAGTAAAATCTTTGATATTGTTGCATGATGTACATTTTGAAAACATTTCAATCAATTTTAAACAATTTTGTTGAAAAAAACATGATTTTTCTTATTTTCATCATATTTGTGCTATGTACTTGAGAATGGTTCTTCAAATGTGAGTAGACCTCAGCAATTTATACAAATAAATACCAGAAAGGTGAGTTCAAGATCTTTCTAGAAACATGCAGCATTACTAATTATTGTTTATGGCCCTCTAATGATAATTAATTACTTTCGGGGTTACATAGATTACATTTTATATTGCATCTAGCATTCTTCCAGACTACTCATGTCTTACTTCAGCACATACAGTACTCTCTCTCTCTCTCAGCTCTCAGCTACGGAGACATTTTGATAGATCAGCTCTCTCTCTCTTCATCTCCCCTTCCCCTCTCACTCTGTCTTTCTTTTCCTCACTCTCTCTCTCTCCCTATATCCTTTCTCCCTCCGCATTCTTGGAGTGACTGACTATGGCTGTTCTGGAAGGCAAACGCCACTGCCCGGCTCTGATGTAAGAGTTCAACCTGTATTGACCTTCACCATTCAGCCACAAAAGCATTAGTGAGGTCGGGCAATGATGTTGGGCGATTAGACCTGGCCCGCAGTCGGCATTCCAATTCATCCCAAAGGTGTTCGATGGGATTGAGGTCAGGGCTCTGTGCAAGCCAGTCAAGTTCTTCCACACCGATCTCGACAAACCATTTCTGTATGTACCTCGCTTTGTCCACTGAAACAGGGATGGGCCTTCCACAAACTTTTGCCACAAAGTTGGAAGCACAGAACCGTCTGGAATGTCATTGTATGCTATAGCATTAAGATTTCCCTTCATTGGATCAAGTTGTAGAGACATCTCGAAGAGGATCATTGGAAACAGGATGGACCTTAGCAAAATTCGATTCTCATAGCAAAGGGTCTGAATACTTATGTAAATAAGGTATTTCTGTTTTTATTTTTAATACATTTGCAAAAATGTCAACAACCAAAAACTGTTTTTCATTATGGGGTATTGTGTGTAGAGTGATAAAAAAATAAAAAGTAAAGGGATCTGAGTACTTTCAGAATGCACTGTATACTTATATATTTGCACAGTTTCATTTTTTGTTTCCTCTCTAAGCCTTAAAAGGGACATTTCCCATTGCCCGAGTGGCGCAGCAGTCTAAGGAACTTCATCTCAGTGCTAGAGGTTTCACTACAGACACCCTGGCTCAAATCCAGGCTCTATCCCAACCGGCCGTGATTGGGAGTCCCACAGGGCACAATTGGCCCAGTGTTGTCTGAGTTTGGTCGGTGTAGGCCATCACTGTAAATAAGAATTTGTTCTTAACTGACTTATCTAAAATGTTCTAATTAATATTTATCATCTCCATCATCACCCCAATATCAACATATGTGAAAATTGCGTGTTTCTATGTTTTGTAGTAAATAAGATAGAGGAAGATAAGTGTATCAATTGACATCGGATTGAGAATAAAAGTTTATGAAGAAAATACTTAATTGTTTGTTTAATAGAGCAAGATAAAACAACAAAACAGATTGGCTGTTCAAAGGTGCTTAAAACCAAGCTTTCTAGAACATTCTCAGCGCACCTGTTTTATGCTGTGGCATGAGCAATAAACTAATTAGGTACTCCTGTGAAATGAAATGCCATAGAAAACTGAGCCAATACCAAGCAAGTCAATTTAAACACAACTGACCAAACAGCTAACTGCATGAGGTGATGCTGATTGAAAGTGCTTGAATAATGAAACACAAAAACACACATCTTGCAGGTGAATAAATACTTGCATGAACATTTTAAAGAGACCAATATCTCACAGAGTCAAACTATTATGCAGCCTTCACCCTTCCTCCCTACCACACTGCACTCTCTGGTCTGCCAAATCGCTCAAGATCCACTCTGAAATTCAACGTTTTTCCAGATAAGCAGGACGTCAGGAGATTACTTCAAAACTGTCCACTAGGGACAACGGTGAACGCTATTACCATCTAGTAGGCTTGGGTTTTGCTAGGGTGTGGTGGATGGGCGTAAACCACACAGTCCGAGGGTCATGTGTTCAATCCCAGTGCCAGGCCTTTGTTTTTTATGTTTTTGTTAAAAAACCTAAACCATTCGGAAGGAATGCCTAAACTTAACCGTGGAGTTTTATTTGAACCCTATCCTAAACCTTAACCCTTAACTTACCATTCAAAATGAATGCCTAAACTTAAACTTCAAAATGTGATATTTATGGACAAACGTCAGATTCTGCAGTGAGACTGTGAGAGCTTGTTTTCTTTTCTCTTTCACACACACACACACACACACACACACACACACACACACACACACACACACACACACACACACACACACCTGTTTTTCCCATCAGGGGCTCAGGAGGATCTTTTCCGTTCTTCCTGTCTTGGGGTGGGTGTGGTTTTCTTCGCATCCTCCCTTGTTTAGCCATAGGACTTTGTCATCATCGGTGTGATGCAGGCTGCTGCTGCCACCTTCATTAGGAATTACTGGCATTTCCCCCAGGAGTGTGTAGACTGCCTGGCTCACCTGAAGGAAGTGTGTGTGTGTGTGTGTGTGTGTGTGTGTGTGTGTGTGTGTGTGTGTGTGTGTGTGTGTGTGTGTGTGTGTGTGTGTGTGTGTGTGTGTGTGTGTGTGTGTGTGTGTGTGCATTCAAATGTAGCTGCATTTTGCAAGATGTATTTAACCATAATATAATCATACATAACCTGCTGAAAAACTGCAGTTTTTTTTCCAACATTAAATCATTCAGTAATATTTTATAGGTCCTGGCCATTTGCTTGGCTATATCTTCACCCCTCCATAGCTTTACTTTGGCCATTATATGGCTAGAGCTGCACATGTAAACTACCTGGTGTCACAGAGGTGACAATCACAGCAAACACTGTCACCCTTGAGGGTAAAATCGACACACACACCAACACTGCCCTCACCCATCCCAAGTCTTTGAGATTTAGAAGTCTATTTTTAGTTTCTGGCAACTAGATCTATTGCCCTATGTGCTTGTGTGTGCTTGCCATCCTCTAATGTGTCGGTGTGCGTGTGTGTGCGTGCGAGCGTACGTGCATGTGTGCGTGCGCGTGAACACACGGTGCGCTTAGATGTGTATGTTTGTTTAAGTACATACCAGAGAAAGAAAGAGAAAGGGGCGATATAAATAAGAAGTGATTTACACAAACACAGGCTGAAAGAGGGAGCCGTCTCTGGCCGACAGAGTCTGGCTGTGTTTGATGTAGTCTAGTGTTGTGACCTAGATTCGTTGAACCCAAAGACCCCAAGTGTCAGCCAAGCCCAGGTTTGACCTCTGAGGGCACTTTTCCTCTCTCTCCTCATTTTGTGGGCCCTAGTTACTGTCGCTGTTTTGGCTGCCGTCATCACACAGACACGGCTCCATAGAATCCCCTGAACTGCAGGGTTCTGGGGGTCAAAGGTCAGGTATTAGTGAACACTTACATAGTGATGTGCAATGGTAGTACCGTGAGAAGAACCTGAATGATCTACAGTTAGCTCAACATTTGTACCTTAGAGTGCTAGCTCAGTAGTCATGTAGTTAGCTGGAGCCTGAAGCCGAGGGCGGCAGTGCCGTGGTGTTGTAATAATCCACTGGTCTCTTAAAGCTGGTGTGGCTGGTGGCAGTCAGAGAGACCACAGGCCGGACCGACCGAACAAACAGTCTGTAATCTGCTTTCCCTGTGTCAGCTCGTACACGCTGCCCCAAGACACAGCCTTCACCCCAAAGTAACACACACACACCCGACACACACACAGATACACAATATATACTGTATACACACTGTGCTGCATGCTGATCTATACATAACACATACACTGACACACACACACAAACTATATACACACAAACTATATACACACATACTGTACACACACACACACACACACACACACACACACACACACACACACACACACACAGCAGCTGTACACTATAATCCAAACAAGTTATACTATCCTCAGACCTCAGACACTGACTACTAGCAGCCATATGAACAGTAAAGACACAACGCAAACAGACCACCTTAAAATCAAGACCCTCCCCTGAGCTTCACATTCTTCCTAAACAGGACTATCCAGTGATGCATCACTGCCACCTTCAGCATTTTGATCTGAACTGCACTCCAGAATCTCTTAAGGTGGACCGGAGGAGGTCTCTTCCCAAGAACTTGATCACTTGTCATTCCAAACTCGTTCACCAGGGGGCACTGATACCTCCAAAGGTGCTGGGGGAGTGACAAGACATACTACTGGCAGCAGCATGGTCATACTCCAGTCTCCTCCAGCTTCTCCAGCCTCTCCATGGTGCTAGCCTCTCCCCCGGAGCAGCTGGACAAACCTGGGGCCCGGGTCCAAAGTGTTTAATGGATGCTGTTAGGGATATCAGCACCGGGGACAAAGGAAAGCGTGCATCACAGTACAGTACTGTCGGCTGCCAGTCTGCGGTCACCCGGTGTTCTGATCCACAAAGCGGCTGGGCCAGAGAGGTTAAGTCGATAGTTGTTTTGAAAGTGCTTTGATTGTAGTAGTGAGGATTTTGTCTTGGGAAGAGCGAGGGGACTTGGATTGACACCGTCACCGTACTGGAGGAGAGGAGGGAAACAGAGAGAGGTAGAGGTGGGGAGGAGGGGAGAGGTGAACAGAAGACTTTGTACTGGAGGAGAGGAGGGAAAGAGAGAGAGGTAGAGGTGGGGAGGAGGGGAGAGGAGAACAGAAGACTTTGTACTGGAGGAGAGGAGGGAAACAGAGAGAGGTAGAGGTGGGGAGGAGGGGAGAGGAGGGGAACAGAGAGAGGTAGAGGTGGGGAGGAGGGGAGAGGAGGGAAACAGAGAGAGGTAGAGGTGGGGAGGAGGGGAGAGGAGAACAGAAGACTTTGTACTGGAGGAGAGGAGGGAAACAGAGAGAGGTAGAGGTGGGGAGGAGGGGAGAGGAGAACAGAAGACTTTGTACTGGAGGAGAGGAGGGAAACAGAGAGAGGTAGAGGTGGGGAGGAGGGGAGAGGAGGGAAACAGAGTGAGGTAGAGGTGAGGCGGACACACGCATTACTCTGGGTCCATGAAGATGAAAGACCTCAGGATCAAATCACCCTCCCTTTTAGGAATGAGAGAGAGAGGCACATAGAGAGAAAGAAAGAGAGGACAGAAATGTAGCAAAGGGGAGCGTGGCCAGATTAGGGAGTACAATAAGGAGATATGAGAGGAGAGATTAGCAGAACACAATAACCAGATGAGAGAGGAGGGAGATAATTCCTAACATGAGACACTCCAGAGCACCCGCCATCGGGAACCACAGTCAGGGCGGGGAGGGGGTCTCACACACATCAGACAAAGGTGTGTGTTGTGTGTATGGGGTTTGTGTGTGTGTGTGTGTGTGTGTGTGTGTGTGTGTGTGTGTGTGTGTGTGTGTGTGTGTGTGTGTGTGTGTTAAAAGTAAAACACAAGCAATATACTGTATGTGTTCCCATTGTCATTGTATGAAAACTGAGATAAACCAATACAAAATAAGTCAGTAACTCCATTTGTCTAATGCTTTTAATTTGTCGACAAAGATTGAAAAATGCTCCCTGTCCGTTGGAAAGGCATGGGCTTAATGAAAATAGATTGCAGGCATGGAAACTTTGAGATTGTGCCAAGTTCTAAAATCTCACCAAAACTGCAACAACAATATTAGTGATTGCACTGAAATTACAGTAGAATTGGGGTCTGGGAATATCATTGTCAGTTGAGTCTCAGGCAATCGGGTTAGTTACAACAGTTACATTTGTGGATCCACACAATCCTGCTATCACAGCAGCGTCACAGAAACGTCAAACCAACGTCATTACAACGTCATCACAAATCTCAGGGAAAGTTATCACAAGTCCCTTTCTTAGTGTCTCAAATGTCTGCCCAGTCACACAGGCTTTTTTTGTGAAGCTGTTTTGTTGATGGGAGATCTTCAGTCTTGCTTTAGGAGTGGATGCAAATGCCAAAATGTTTGCTCCCTTTTCATTATTTTTCACTAAGTTCATGACAATGATAGTAAATCTCATCATTCTTATCATCAGACTTACAATCAGACTTGACCCAAAAAAAGCACGTCAATCTCTGAGGGAATGTTTTCAACGCAGAGTCATTAGGGACAAAAAGGCCAGACTTTGATCAAGTAATGGATACAGTAAATAAGGAATTAACGGGGAACAGTGACCACAGGAAGTGAATGACCCAGAACACAAACAACGACCTCTAACCCTTTCTACTGCCATTCCAAGAGGACCGTGTAGACATCACTTGCTGACTATAGTGGTTCTCGGGCTGTGTCCCAAATGGCACGTGCAGCTGAATCATGTCACTTCTCAAGCAGCCATGTGGAAAGCTGAATATCACATTGAATCATAGCAAAGTGCACTACTTTTGATCAGTGCCCATAGGGAACAGTGACTCTACAGGAAGTGAATGACCCAAAACACAAACAATGACCTCTAACCCTTTATTTTGCCATTCAGAAAACTGAATATAACATTCAATCATAGCAAAAATGCAATGAAGTCACATGCTATTCAGATTCCAGCTCAGGGAGACAAAGTAGCTTCTTACTAAAATAAATTCCCAAAGCGTGAAAGTGTGTTCCAAATGACACCCTATTCCATATAAAGTGCACTAGGGAACGGTGACTGTACAGGAAGTGAATGACCCAGAACATGAACAATGACCTCTAACCCTTTCTATGCCTCTCCAAAAGGACAGGGAGCAAGTCTGAATGGCAATAGAAAGGGTTAGAGGTCGATGTTTGTGCTCTGGGTCATTTGGGACACTCACGCTTTGGGAAAAATGTTGCAGTAAGAAGCTACTTTGTGAACCTGAGCTGGAATCTGAATAGCATGTGACTTCATTGCATGTTGCTGTGACTGAATGTGATATTCAGCTTTCTACATGGCTGCTTTGGAAGTGACGTTAATCAGCGGCACGTGTGTGCAACATGATCAAGAGGACTTACTCCACTTGCAGGAAAGCATTTCTCAACAGCATTTCCTAGTACCCCATTTCTCTCTTCCTCCCTCCCAGACTCTTTCTTTCCTCTCTCCCTCCCTCTCTCTGACACAGTTCCTTCCCTTCCCTCCCTCCCACTCTCTCCCTGCCTATCCCCCTTCCCTCCCTTTCACACACCATAACTCTCCCCCTCCCACACGCCCTATCTCTCTTACTCCTTCCCTCTCTCTCCACCTCCCCCCACTAACCACTGGACTCCAGATGGGGTGAGGGGGATTTGTTTGCCACAGGGGTAAACAAGATGTGACTGAGTGTCTCCGTGGTCTCCCCCCCATCTCTCCCAAATTTCCGGAGAAACACATCCACAGGGCCTCTAATTCTGTCCCTCCTTCCCCACTCATTGTGAGTTCACAACACAACAGTTTACCCCTTCTTCACTTCCTTCTCTTTTTCCTCTTCCTCCTCTGCTTCGGTGACCCGATCGACCACCCAGGAGCATGCTCTCAGGCTTACAGGAAGTCAGGTCATCGTCCCTGTGAGAGAGTCTACTGGGACTTGGAGGAAGTACTATCTTGAAGTCATGCTGGGGGACGTAAACAAACTCCCTCCGGTTGGATGTACATTACCAGTATCAGTGGAAAGCCTACAGTACATTTACACGTGGAATCCTTATTTGATATGATATGTAAAGAAGTGCATTTTGTGCACTTTAGCACATATTCTATATTGAGATACGTGCGCATAACTGAGGTTTTCTTGTCTTCAATTGACTTCAATGCATTATATACCAGTTAAACGG
The DNA here is from genome assembly GCF_034236695.1 of Oncorhynchus nerka. NCBI lineage: Eukaryota > Metazoa > Chordata > Actinopteri > Salmoniformes > Salmonidae > Oncorhynchus > Oncorhynchus nerka. The sequence continues at coordinate 32,793,214 of NC_088397.1, forward strand.
GAATATAGGAAGTTACGATTCTGCCCTATATGTGATATTGGACTGTGGGAAGAGAAGATGAGGCCCTTTCTACCTGAGCAACACTGAACCTCGGGCAAGGAGGTGAAAGTGAAAGGGGTGTGTGTGTGATGGAGGGGGGGGGGTGTATTGATGAAAACTCGGATTGCAGTTAGAGTAGATCAAAGAGGCCCCCGCTTCCATCTTCACCAACAGAGGAAGCGAGTGAGGGAGAGAGAGAGCGAGATAGAGAGGCTGGTTTGTGTGTTGTATCCTACTATCAGTAGGACTGGGGATAGGAAGGGGGGAAACTATTGGCTTTAGTGAGGGACAAGGTGATAGGCGGAGAGCAGTCTGTGTGTGCCCTTGTGTGTACGTGTGTGTGTGTCTGTCTTGTCAGCGCCCATGCAGGGGCCTCTCCTCCAGTGTCCATTAGGGTGATAAGGCTTCCATTGAAGCGCTGCCAGCCCCACAGATAAAGGCCCTCAGAGGGACACTCTGTGAACACACCGCCGGGACTGGCAGGCAGCAGTGTGTGTGTGTGTGTGTGTGTGTGTGTGTGTGTGTGTGTGTGTGTGTGTGTGTGTGTGTGTGTGTGTGTGTGTGTGTGTGTGAGACTAATTTAACACACCACCCGCCAGGACCACAGGGCCTCCCTCCTAGCGCCAGCTACTCACCCTCTCCACTTCTCCCCCTATCCTTTTTTCCCTCCTATTCCTACCCCTCCCAACCTACTCTCTGTGTTAGTCTGTGCTTGTGTGTGCTGGCATCCCAAATTGAACCATATTCCCTTATAGTGCACTATCTTTGACCAGGGCTTATGGGCTCCAGTCAAAAGCAGTGCTCTATATAGGGTGCCATTTGGGATGCAGCCTCTCTATGGGCGACTGGCCAAAGACACACATACATACACACAAACAAACACAACCACCCTCGTCCAACCGCCGCCCTCCCCAATACATACATACACATGACTCCCCCCAAAACACACACACACACACAAACACAGACTTTATATTCTGAGTCAGCTGAGAGGAGGGGATAGGGCCTTTGATGTTGCTGCTGAGTGAACCACACACTCTGTCTTAATGGGAAGGGACTGGGGATGGCTCTCTGGGCCTGGTCTCCATTGAGATCTGTACCAGGTCTGGTTTTGGTTACACTGAGGGCCCCTGCCCCCTTGGGCTCCATCATCGTAGGAGCACTTACCGAGGCCTGCGAACAATAATCAATATTAAAATGGTTCACTTTGAGAGCCATTGTTCTACGACTTAATGCGCAGATTATACAGCCCGCAAAACAAAACAAAAAAACAGCAAGCATTGTTTTAGGGGCGCCACCACTTTGAATAGGAAAAAGATGGTTGTTTCACAACACCTTTTTTCTTTTCCCAGGGAAATAGAGGAGGAACCTCAGCTTTTGAAGGTATATATAGACTCAAAGATGGTCGTTTGTCGTTTCCGAATTTCATCTCAATCAACCAATATTTTTTAAAGGAATGGTAATACTTTCCCTGGGTGCAGAGGTGGGAGGAAACGAGGGAAGAGGAGAAAAGAGGTTACAACTAATTGTTGTGACCTAGTTTGAGTTCTGCCAATACAAATGCTTGTGGTTCATTTTTGTTGCGCTCTATTTCCGCAAATGCGAAATAGAGAGCTTTCTGTTGGTCAACAATGTATCCATTTTTCTGTTTGTCAACAAAGTAGCTCTGGCTCCCTAGTTCACACACCATCTAGCAACCTTTTTGGCCATTAAAGGAGACTAAAGGCTCAGAGTAATCAGACTATTTTAGGCTTAGGGGTTAGGTTTAGGGTTAGGGATACAATTAGGGTTAAGGGTTAGGTTTAGGGTTATGGTAAATAGGATTTTGAATTGGAATCAATTGTTTGGTCCCCACGAGGATAGTAAAACATGTGAGTGTGTGTGTGTGTGTGTGTGTGTGTGTGTGTGTGTGTGGTGTGTGTAAGTGTGTGTGCGTGCGTGCGTGCGGGGAGTAGTTTGTAAACAAATACCCTGCGTTAGCATTACCATGGCAGATTCAAGTAAATTCCAGTGTCAGTATGGAAAGCCATATTATTCAGTAAACAGTCATGTAATAGATGTCTTTTCTACAGTATATAATCAGACACCATTCATTCCAACCATACATTTCAGCATTAGTCCTATATTTCCTCATTTCGATACAGGTCAGGAGCAACTATTGTTACAATATTATTGTCTAGAGGTCGACCGATTAATCGGAATGGCCGATTAATTCGGGCCGATTTCCAATTTTCAAAACAATCGGAAATCGGTATTTTTGGGAGCCGATTTGTCGATTTATTTATTTATTTTTTATATATTTTTTTAAATATTTTTTTTATACCTTTATTTAACTAGGCAAGTCAGGAACACATTCTTATTTTCACTGACGGCCTAAGAACGGTGGGTTAAATGCCTCGTTCAGGGGCAGAACGACAGATTTTCACCTTGTCAGCTCGGGGGATCTTGCAACCTTGCAACCTTACAGTTAACTAGTCCAACGCAATAACGACCTGCCTCTCTCCCGTTGCACTCCACAAGGAGACTGCCTGTTACGCAAATGCAGTAATCCAAGGTATGTTGCTAGCTAGCATGAAATTTATTTTATAAAAAACAATCAATCATAATCACTAGTTAACTACACATGGTTGATGATATTACTAGATATTATCTAGCGTGTCCTGCGTTGCATATAATCTGACTGAGCATACAAGCATACGGAAGCTATACTGTTACACTGGCAATTACTAAGGTAAGAACATCTAATAGTCAAAGGTTAATGAAATACAAATGGTATAGAGGGAAATAGTCCTATAATTCCTATAATAACTACAACCTAAAACTTCTTACCCAGGAATATTGAAGACTCATGTTAAAAGGAACCACCAGCTTTCATATGTTCTCATGTTCTGAGCAAGGAACTTAAACGTTAGCTTTCTTACATAGCACATATTGCACTTTTACTTTCTTCTCCAACACTTTGTTTTTGCATTATTTAAACCAAATGGAACATGTTTCATTATTTACTTCAGGCTAAATTGATTTTATTGATGTATTATATTAAGTTAAAATAAGTGTTCATTCAGTATTGTTGTAATTGTCATTATCACAAATACAATTTAAAAAATCGGCCGCTTAATCGGTACCGGCTTTTTTGGTCCTCCAATAATCGGTATCGGTGTCGGCGTTGAAAAATCATAATCGGTCGACCTCTATTATTGTCTTTACACAGCGGAACTATGTTCAATTTTCTGACCTGACCGTTGACTGACATTTTTATCAACTCCTGCTGAGATTGAGGCTGTCCTAATATGGACTCCATCACCATCTTGCTGCATCTCGCCATTACCATAAATCTATTTGCCCACGGATCCAGTCTCCCACAGGTCATCTTCCCATCTTTAGGATTTTTTTTTTCTTCGATCGCGACCCTTTCCCGGGCTCTAGTGCCATCCAGCGATGGAAAGTTCAGCGCAGCAAAAATGAATGACAATTGGTCGATTTAGATTACCTTCTGTCTCATTCACTGATCCACTGTTTAGCACAGTACATCCTGAATGATTACTGAAAATGTGCTCTTTTGGGGAGGGGGGCATATTTTTCCATGACTCTAGCTCGAATGGCTGTGCATGGCTCCAGTAGGTGGTTGGTGCTGTGCCTGGTACCGATTTAGGATCGGTTTTGCCTTGTAGATCACAATAGTGAGATTACATTTACAGGGGGGGCCTGATCCTAGATCAGCACTCCTATTCTGAGACAATACATACGGACCCTGAACAGTATGCAAAACATTAGGCATTCTTATATTACTTGGTACATGGCACTTCGTTTTGAGTTAAATCAGCAAAGCGGTAGTTTAGAGGGTTGATCCTGACTAATGTGATAAAGCATGGAATATTCCGACTCTTGGATCAATTCAAGCCCCCTTCTGAAGCTCTCGGAGACCAGACGTTTCGACAGAGAGAGAGAGAGAGAGAGAGAGAGAAAGAAGGCTAGTGGGTAGTGGACGAGACCATAGACAAAGTGAGATAGTCTTAGTCATCATAACAAATGCATGGATACAGCATAGTCATATGACACCCATTTCTTTTCAGTTTGCCTTTGGGATCTTGATCTTTGAGGGTCCATCTTTTCTTCCCATGTCCCTCTACCATCTCTCCTCTCCTTCTCCCCATTCCTGCTTTCGCCTTGGTCTTCTCCCACTACCCTGTCCTCTTATCTCATTTGCACTTCTCCTTTTTGCTTTGCTCCAGACCCCCTTTTGTCTTTCCACGTCTCTACCACCGTTCCTCGTTTGGAGTGCGCGTGTGCCTGTGTGACCTGTATCCCATGTTTTGTCATAATAGTAATGGGGAAGGCTGCATTCCCAGGGTGGTTGTGGTGTGGTTGGGATGGGATGGAGGGGTGGAGGTGAGGTAGAGGGTGGGAGTGGAAGTGGAAGGGAGGTTGAACAGACCAAGAGAGCAAATGAAAAGCGGATCAATCTGGTCTTGTACATATGGCAGCTATCAACATCTTAATTGTGAGGGGTTTACACTGTTTTCTAGCAGTTTTAATCATTTTACCAGGGTTTTGTAGGCCATCTGGAAGTGATGTGCTCTCAATTAACTCTCCTCGTCTCTGTTCACGGTTTTAAGACTTTCTCCCCGGCTTTGAAACACCTTCCAGGTCTACAGCAGATATCTGAGTCTTCTCTCAAAGTTCAAGTGCGCAGAGACAGTAAGAGTTGTCGTTAGTTTAGGAGCCACTACTACCGCATGACTTATTCCATGGTCTAGTTCCTCTTTCTCCTTCTCAAGTGGTCTTTATTGCTGTCAAAGTGGGAAATGGCATATGCTTGAATAAATGGAGGATGACATGTTGATATGTAAATGTTGTATTGCCAATCAAATCAAATCAAATGTTATTAGTCACATGCGTTGAATACAATTGGTGTAGACCTTACAGTAAAATGCTTACTTACAAGCCCCTAATCAATAATGCAGTTAAAAAAAGTATGGATGAGAATAAGAAATAAAAGTAACAAGTAATGAATGAAAAATAACAATAGTGAGACTATGTACAGGGGGTTAACGGTAAAGAGTCAATGTGCGGTGGTACTGGTTAGTTGAGGTAATATGTACATGTACGTAGAGTTATTAAAGTGACTCTGCATCGATGATAACAACAGAGAGTAGCAGCGGTGTAAAAGAGGTGGAGAGGGGAGTGGGTCAATGCAAATAGTTTGGGTAGCTATTTGATTAGATGGTCAGTCTCATGGCTTGGGGGTAGAAGCTGTTTAGAAGCCTCTTGGACCTAGACTTGGTGCTCCGGTACCGCTTGCCGTGCGGTAGCAGAGAGAACAGTGTACCACTAGGGTGGCTGGAGTCTTTGACAATTTTTAGGGCCTTTCTCTGGCACCGCCTGGTATAGAGGTCCTGGATGGCAGGAAGCTTGGCCCCAGTTATGTACTGGGCCGTTCACACTATCCTTTGTAGTGCCTTGCGGTCAGAGGCCGAGCAGTTGCCATACCAGGTAGTGATGCAACCAGTCAGGATGCTCTCGATGGTGCAGCTGTAGAAACTTTTGAGGATCTGAGGACTAATGTCAAATATTTTCAGTCTCTTGATTGGGAGTAGGTTTTGTCGGGCCTTCTTCACGACTGTCTTGGTGTGCTTGGACCATGTTAGTCTGTTGTTGATGTGGACACCAAGGAACTTGAAGCTCTCAACTTGCTCCACTACAGCTCCGTCGATGAGAATGGGGGCGTGCTCAGTACTCTTTTTCCTGTTGTCCACAATCATCCCCTTTGTCTTGATCACGTTGAGGGAGAGGTTTTTTGTCCTGGCACCACACGGCAGGTCTTGTCGTTGATCAGGCCTACCACTGTTGTGTCATCGACAAACTTAATGATGGTGTTGGAGTCGTGCCTGGCCGTGGAGTCAATAGTTAACAGGGATTACAGGAGGGGACTGAGCACGCACCCCTGAGGGGCCCCTGTGTTGATGATCAGCGTGGCTGATGTGTTGTTACCTACCCTTACCACCTGGGGGTGTTCATTCAGGACATCCAAGATCCAGTTCCAGAGGGAGGTATCTAGAGAGAGTTTTTCCCCTCTGGTTGCACATTTAACATGCTGATAGACATTTGGTAAAACGGATTTAAGTTTCCCTGCATTAAAGTCTCCGGTTACTAGGACTGCCGCCTCTGGGTGAGCGTTTTCTTGTTTGCTTATGGAGGTCTAAGTGCCAGCCTCAGTCTGTGGTGGTATGTAAAACAGCTATGAAAAATACAGATGAAAACTTTCCAGGTAGATAGTGTTGTCTACAGCTAATCATGAGATACTCTACCTCAGGTGAGCAATATCTTGAGACTTCCTTAGATATCGTGCACTAGCTGTTATTTGCAAAAATATATAGTCCCCTTATCTTACCAGACGCCGCTGTTCTATCCTGCCGGTACAGCGTATAACCAGCCAGCTGTATGTTAATAGTGTCGTCCTTCAGCCAACTCCGTGAAGCATAAGATATTACAGTTTTGAATATCACATTGGACGTTTAATCTTCTGTGTAGGTTATCTATTTTATTTTCCATAGATTGCTAGCAGAATGGAAGGAAGTGGGATTTATTCGATCGCCTACGAATTCTCAGAATGCAGCCCGCCCTTTGGCCCCTTTTTCTCTGCCTTCTCCTCACGCACATCACAGGGATCTGGGCCTGTTCCCGAGAGAGCAGTATATCATTCACGTCGGGCTCATCAGACTCGTTAACGGGAAAAAAGAATTCTGCCAGTCTGTGATGAGTATTCACAGTCCTGATGTGCAGAAGTTGTTTTCGGTCATAAGAGACGGTAGCAGCAACATTATGTACAAAATAAGTTTTAAAAAAATATGTTACTAGGAAGGAAAAGAAACAAACAAAAAACACAACTGGTTAGGGACACGTAAAACGTTGGCCGCCTTCTCTGGCGCCATCTTATCCAATTACACTTAATTGACATTTTCCCCCCAAAAAAGGATGAAGTTGCATTAGTAGAGATGTCAAGGTCCGTAAGTTATGATAATGATGCCGTCATGTCTGTTAGAGATTGGCGAGTTAATCAGGGGGAATGCCCTTCTTTCACAGCAGGGATCAGTCACGTTCCCAAGGGCATGTCCACAATACTATTGGGCCCTGATACAGTCAAAACCCTTAATTTCAGTATTGTGCCAACACTGCGTGCTCGACAAGCTCATTAAGTGTGAAACTCCAACTGCCAACACCTCGCCAGTTGCCAAAAGGCTCTTACACTTTTGAAAGTGAGACCGTTTGCGCGATGCCAAGGCTTTCTTCTACCCCCAAGTGTAAACAGAGGTGATCAATTCACATATTCCATCTGCCCCTCAAAACAAATGAGAAAGAATAACACATGCTTGTAAAAAATGTATTGGTTTTGTGCGGATGGAAAAAGTGATGGACTCCTTTCGCTTCATTACTTTTTTTTGTCTCCGAATGTTCGCCAAGGCCATAATTTGTATCCTTGCAGCAATGTTTATTTAGCAGCACATGTTTTGGGGGGGAAAGTTAAGAGCATGTTAACCTTCAATCAGAAGCCCAGTCAATTTTAATGCTCCCAAGGAACTTCAATGCCCTTTATAAGAAGATAAAAAAATGAAACTGTACCATCCCTTTTGTTCCTGTCTTTGTGTCGGTAGGTACACATTTGAAATGGGGGAAGAAGAAATGTGGGGGGCACTCGGCCGGATTTCCACCATTTTGATAAGAACCATGTATCTGGTGCAACATGTGCCGAGGTATGGTGTTAGAGAATACCATGGGCACCGCATCACCAGCTTTCCCTGCTGCATGGACCAGCCCAGAGGTTTAATGACGTCCCTTTGTTCGCCTGTACACTGAGTGTACAAAACTTTAGGACTTTAGGAACATCTTCCTAATATTGAGTTGCACCCCCTTTTGCCCTCAGAACAGCCACAATATGCCGGGGCATGGACTCCACAAGGTGTCGAAAGCGTTCCACAGGGATGCTGGCCCGTGTTGACTCCAATGCTTCCCACAGTTGTGTCAAGTTGGCTGGATATCCTTTGGGTGGTGTGCCATTCTTCAAACACACAGGGAACTGTTGAGTGTGAAAAACCCAACATCGTTGTATTTCTTGACACACTCGAACCGGTATGCCTGACACCTACTACCAGACCCCGTTCAATGGCACTTCAATCTTTTGTCTTGGCACTCATACACACTCCATGTTTCAACTGTCTCAAGGCTTAAAAATCCTTCTTTAACCTGTATCGTCCCCTTCATCTACACTAATTGAATTGGATTTAATAGTTGACATCAACAGGTCATCGTAGCTTTCACCTGGATTCACCAGGTCAGTCTATGTCATGGAAAGAGCAGATGTTCCTAACGTTTTGTACACTCAGTGTATGTCCGAAGTCTACGAACAAGAACAGCTGATTTGTGCTATTTTGCTATTGGTTTCAAGTTGGCTAATCTCACACACTGACCCTTCAGGTGAGGCTGCAAGTTTGTTGAGTATATAGGATATACGAGACAGTATCATGTTCTATATTTGAATGTCTTTGTGTGTAGTTGTGTATGGCCGTGTTTGAAGCAAAGAGGAGGGATTTCGGGGAGGGACTTTGCTTTCTTTGAGGCGAGCATGTCACAACAGGATTACAGATTTCCCATGGTCCTTGACACCTCCCCCCACCCTCCTCCCGTCCCTCTCCTCTGGCCCACTTTGTTTAGATAGGCGGGCCTCCCGCTCCTTTCACCAAGGGGCCCGAGCTAGCTCTCACAGCTGTGAGACAGGCTGGAGCGATTATTTGGATGAGGAGGTGTTCACGTGCGCAACCTCCCACCACCATTCACCAACCCACTTCCCTGGTTTTATGTATGCAAACTCACAAGCTCAGCAGCTAGCTAGTAGCCCATTCCACCCACTGACTGACCCAGCAGCCAACTCACATCCCAGATAGTTCCACACCAGTCTTCTCCATCGTCTGAGCCCGATCATTTGCCTATAACCTTAAATCAACGGTCTTAATGGCTCTTGCACATTGTCATGAAAGTTTGACTTACTAAGGCATGGTGGGACGATGCACACATTTTTTCAAACGCAATAAAAGTCGTTTTATATTTTTTTATTTCCTTATAAATGTATTTGTCATTAGCGAGGTGAGACCTGTAAACTCTGTATCTCATGAACTCTCTCTAAACTAGAGATAAATGGCACTATTCTCTACTATTCTCTACTTTTGACCCGGGGCCTCACTTCTAAACGTTGTGTACACACAAAATAACCCCAAAACATGTATGCGCCAGTTTCTCCGCAAAAGTTGGCATTTCTAAAAACGGAACTTATCGTGTGAGAACGTCCTTTCCTCCATGCAAACTTTAGATCCTATTTACGCACATTTTCGAGCGGCATTGTATTGTATTGCAAGCAGGCAAGTACAGGTATAATTAGACAGAGGAATCTATTCCTATTTATTTTATTTTCACAACCATTGCATAAAAAATTCCTCAGATATTCTGGTCCGTGTTGAGTTAGTATCTCCAATGTAGCCATACAACATGTTAGCATGCCCATCTCTAATTGTATTGGGCATAGTAACCAGGGTCGGCGTCAATTCCATTTCGATTCAGGTCAACTCAGAAAGTAAACCAAATTCCAATTCCAAACATTGAAGAGAATTGGATTTGGAATGTCAGTGTACTTCCTGAATTGAGTGGAATTTAAATGGAATTGACCCCAACCCTGCTAGTAGCTTGTTAAATAGATAGGCTATGTATTTCAATTTTTGCTTTATGATCCCATAGGCAGCCGGTTTATGGCCTACAGTCGAATGGCATAACTTGCAGACTATTGATCTTTTACTTTGCAGACCATTTTACTTAGTATGTATGCGACTCCTGTTTGTTGCCTACTGTAATAAAAAAGAAATGGAGTAGCCTAGACAATGTTTTAGAATTTGTGTGCAGTCCAGCATATTTCAAACATTCTGCTGATAGGTCCACAACCATTTTCCATCGTTTTCTCTTTCAGAAACTGTCACAGTACTTTTGCCAAATACAACATAATACTGCAAAAGAGTAAAACATTCTGCCGACACAGTAAACAGACTGGTAGCTTATGTAAAAGATTTGACAGTAAGAGTATAGGCTACAGTATTGTTGTGTGACAGGAATGCGACATCAAAAGCCTATTTAATCTCAGAGCCTATACCAAGGCATGTGACAGAAACACAATAATCTGACAAAAAAAAATCCATTCTTGATGTTCTTTGGGCGTGTTAGTTTATTGTTGATGTGAACGCCAAGGTGTGATCCAAGTTAATAAATCTCAATATTTTTACACAAACCTTTTCTTTTTAGAAATGGAGCACGCAGATTAAGTGTGACATTTACGCAACGGTTATAAATGAGGCACATGAGCTCTACTACAATTAGTGCACTACGTCAGAAATAGGGTGCCAGTCTACACTTTGTAATCTCTGATACATTTACAATAAAGGAATTAATAGGCTACATTATTATGTACCAGCAAGTTAGATAATTTCTCCATTAAAAAAAATGCATGCTTGGCCCCATCTAGAAGTATTCCATTCTCTGTCTTCGTCGGAACAGGAGGGTCCGGCAGGCTTTATACAGCAGGTTGTGTGTGTGTGTGTGTGTGTGTGTGTGTGTGTGTGTGTGTGTGTGTGTGTGTGTGTGTGTGTGTGTGTGTACGTGTGTGTGTGTGTGTGTGTGTGTGTGTGTGTGTGTGTGTGTGTGTGTGTGTGTGTGTGTGTGTGTGTGTGTGTGTGTGTGTGTGTACGTGTGCGTGAATTGTCTGAGTATGAAACAATGCAGTGGGCCAAAGCTAGTCTGGGAACAGTAATGGAGTCCCATGTGTGAGCCCTGACAAGCAAAACATGTGTGTCAAACCGGCAGTGCTCTCCAATGCCTACCTCTGTTAACCTTATCCCTTCATAAATCCTTGCCTGGTCCCAGATCTATAATCCCTAGCTGGTCCCAGCTCTGACAATGCTCTTGCCAACTCCATTGCTGTCATTGTCAAGCCAAACATGAACATATTTGACATTGATAATAAATGACAAGAATGTCATGAAAGCACAGACGGGCGCTCAGGCTACATAAATTCAGCTCTTCTCTTTGAAAATAGCACTGTAACACGATAAAGATTTCAATACTGGACAAATACCACTAGCACATAGACAAAATAGACACTAAAAAATAAAATGTCATGAAACTGAGAGGAGGAATAAAAGTTTCCGAATGAGAAAAAAAAAGACTTAATCAACAACATTTGCAAAAAGAGGTTGAGTGACTTTAAATCAAATACAGGATGTTTGGATGTTTCTCTTGTCAGTAAACCCAGCCGAGCAGACACATTTCTACATGAAAGTAAACATTTGTGTAGGAAAACATGGAATCTTGTCAAATCTTTTGCCACAAACAAACAATTGTTGAGAACATCAAGACAGAATGCAATATCAAAACCCACAATCCACAAAATGCCATACTAGCAATCCCTGCTACATGTGAGCTTTACACCAATCTATAAACTGTAGTGTATTCCTTAAAGGGATACTGCAAGATTTGGGGCTTTAGGCAGTTTTTATACTTACCCAGAGTCAGATCAAGATACCATTTGTATGTCTCTGCGTGCAGTTTGAAGATAATTGAAGTTAGCTTATCGTTAGAACAACTCCTGGAAGTCTTCTGATACCTTAGTTATCTTACTTTTCTTTATTATTTTGGTTAGGTCAGGGTATGACGAGGGTGATTTGTTTAGTTTTTGTATTGTCTAGAGTTTTTTGTATGTCTAGAGTTTTTTGTAAGTCTAGGTGTTTATATGTCTATGGTTGCCTAGATTGGTTCTCAATCAGAGGCAGCTGTTTATCATTGTCTCTAATTGGGGACCATATTTAGGTAGCCATATTACTTGGGTATTTTGTGGGTTCTTATTCTATGTTTAGTTGCCTGTCTGGACTAGCCATATTAGCTTCACGTTTTGTTGTTTTGTTAGTTTTGTTCAGTGTTCGTTCCTTCAATAAAGAAGTATGTACGCTTACCACGCTGCGCCTTGGTCTCCTCAATATGACGACAGTGACAGAAGAACCCACCATAACAGGACCAATAAGCGTTAAAAGGAGAAGCAGCATTTAATGGGGAAATGGACATGGGGGGAGATACTAGATGGAGCAGGACCCTGGACGCAGCCGGGGGAGTATCGCCATCCTAAGGAGGAGATAGAGGCAGCGAAAGCGGAACGGCGATACTACGAGGAGAAATACCAGAGAATAGAGGAATGGCGACAATATGAGGGTACATGGCTAGCACGGAAGCCCGAGAGGCAACCCCGATAATTTTTTTGGGGGGGTCACACGAGGAGATTGCATGAGTCAGGCTGGAGACCTGAGCCAACTCCTCATGCTTACTGTGGGGAGCGTGTTATTGGTCAGGCACCATGTTATGTGGTGGAGCGCACGGTGTCTCCAGTGCGCTATTCTAGAATGGGCATCCAGACAGGAAGGAAGGTGCCGGCTCAGCGCTCCTGGTCTCCAGTATACCTCCTTGGACCAGGATATCCTGTGCTGGCTCTGCGTACTATGTCTCCGGTGAGTCTGCAAAGCCCAGTGCGTCCCAGTGCATCCTAGTGCGTCCTGTGCCAACGCCCTGCATTTGCAGGTTGTATCAGCTCTACACTCCAGACCTCCAGTGCACCTCCACAGTCCAGTACGTCCTGTGCCTGCTCCCCGCACTCGCCCTGAGGTGCGTGTCACCAGCCCAGTACCACCTGTGCAGGCACCACGCACCAGGCCTCCAGTGCGCCTCCAGAGTCCAGTACGCTCTGTTCCTGCTCCTCGCACTCGCCCTGAGGTGCGTGTCCCCAGCCCGGTACCACCAGTGCCGGCACCACGCACCAGGCCTACAGTGCGCCTCGGCAGTCCAGAGCATCCAGCGAAAGTACCCAGTCCAGAGCGTCTGGCGACAGTACCCAGTCCAGAGCGTCTGGCGACAGTACCCAGTCCAGAGCGTCTGGCGACAGTACCCAGTCCAGAGCGTCTGGCGACAGTTCCCAGTCCAGAGCGTCTGGCGACAGTTCCCAGTCCAGAGCGTCTGGCGACAGTTCCCAGTCCAGAGCGTCTGGCGACAGTTCCCAGTCCAGAGCGTCTGGCGACAGTTCCCAGTCCAGAGCGTCTGGCGACAGTTCCCAGTCCAGAGCGTCTGGCGACAGTTCCCAGTCCAGAGCGTCTGGCGACAGTACCCAGTCCAGAGCGTCCGGCGACAGTACACAGTCCGGAACCTCCAATTACGGGCCACAGTCCGGAACTTCCAACGACGGTCCCCAGCCTGGGGCCTTCAGCGACGGTCCCCGGTCCGGGGTCTCCAGCGACGGTCCCCAGGTTGTGCCAGCGATGGTCCCCGGTCCAGAACCTCTGGCGATGATCCACGCAGCGAGGGTCCCCAGCCCGGGGCCTACGGCAAGGATCCGCAGTCCAGAGCCTCCGGCGATGATCCACAGGTCAGTGCTACAAGGGTGGAGGGATCAGTGTAAAGAAGGGGGCGGCGTCACGCCCTGACCTTAGTTATCTTTGTTTTCTTTATTATTTTGGTTAGGTCAGGGTGTGACAAGGGTGGTTTGTTTAGTTTTTGTATGGTCTAGGGTTTTTTTGTAAGTCTAGGTGTTTATATGTCTATGGTTGCCTAGAATGGTTCTCAATCAGAGGCAGCTGTTTATCATTGTTTCTGATTGGGGACCATATTTAGGTAGCCATATTCCTTGGGTATTTTGTGGGTTCTTATTCTTTGTTTAGTTGCCTGTCTGCGCTTCTCATATTAGCTTCACAGTTCGTTTTGTATAGTTTGTCCAGTATTCATTCTTTGATTAAAGAAGTATGTACACTTACCACGCTGTTCCTTGGTCTCCTCCATATGACGACCGTGACAAGCCAGCTCCACTTAAAGCAGGTCTAGAAGGTCTATTTTCCTACTTTTAAGAGGAGCTGGCGACTGTACCCAGAGACTTTCAGCAATTGAGCTAATATAATGATAAGATACCTTAAATTATCTTCAAACTGCACGCAGAGACATACAAATTGTATCTGTGACTTAATCTGATTCTGGGTAGTGCAAATAAGTTCCTCAATTCCAAAACAAATACAAACTGTGGATTGCAGTCTTTTCTACACGTGAGCTTATTGCAGTCTTTGCTACATGTGTATTTATTGGTTTCTTTTAATTTTGCTAAAAGATGAAAATGCATGAATTGAAGGTTATTTGCTGATTTAAAAAAATTGAAATTTACAGATTATGGTTGGGCCATTGTATTTGTAGAGGGGTGGGGTGGAGTTGCAATACATTTTTGTGGGTATGGGTTCCCCGCTGAAAAAGTGTGACTAATACTGCAGGTCGTGTATTCCTTAAGGGGATAGTTCACCCACAACTCAAATTACACAATTAGTAAGACAGTCCCTGAATAAACATACTAAAACCATGTTTTAGTCTCCCCTCTCCCATAGACTACTTTCAGGGTAATGACGCATCTAAACAATGTTGTAATTTGGGTGAACTATCCCGTTAAGACCTTTATCAATGAGTATAATAAATCAATAGAAAAATCACACAAAAACAATTATATTCATTACACCCTGTGGAATGCAGAAGAGAATAGATCCGTCAACTAGCCTAGAAGTCAATGAAAGGCTGCATTTCCCCCCCCAAAAAAATCACAATCAAATTGAATGGGGGTGGCAAATACTGGGAGCTCTCTTTCCATATCTGCTTGATCGGGTTCCTTCGACGCAACAGGGATGTCATTAAGGGACTAGAGTGCCATTTGGGACACACACTAGGAGCGAGAGACTGAACCGGATATGTCCACCTAACAGCAGTGGAAACAGCACGTTCCCCAGATTCCTAGTTGGTAAAAAACAACATCATTGGTAGATAATTGAAACCATGTTTTCTGCTCTTGCCAGCACTTGGAGGCTCTTGAATGGCTACAGGAATTATATAGGGCTGTGTTAGAAGAGACAGCAGAGAGGGGGATGAGAGAGAGGGAACCAAAGGAAGAAAGACATGTAAGTCAGCGCCATTCTGGCGTCTTTGTCAGCTTCTGTTTTAGCAGATATTTTAGATTTTTTGTTATTCACCCTGCAAGTTTACCATGTCTCTCTCCGGGGATGGCCTCCAGCCAGGGTCTTCAAGAAATTGCAGGAAGACTAATCGGCTAGGATGAGAGGGGGACAGAGTCAGTTGACTCCCCCCAGGCCAGGACCCCGGACTGTCACTCATTGTCCCTCTCAGATGAGAGCCATTTGCAGCATAGGAGGGTAACACACACACACTCATATACAAACAAACACAACACGGCACTGAGATGTTTTCCGAAAAGTGTCCTATATGACTCCAGAAAAAAAAGTGGGTTACAGACATACAGCAGATATCCTTGCCAGGCCCAGGGAAAATAGTTAAATTGATGCATGTGGATGTAATTCTTGGGTATTTAGAGCGGAAAGTCTCTACAGGGCTACTGGAGAGATGGTGAAAATAAAACACAGCTCAGAGAAAGTCCTTTGAGCAATTAAAGGGCTCGAGGTTTATTATGTATACGGTTCATCAGTTGATTGCAAACAGACACGTTGCATCCCGAATGCATTGCATGACTGTGAGTTGAATTGTCTCCAGCATTGATAACTGTCTTTTGTAGACTGACAGTAGAAAGAGTCCCCCAGTGAGTACATTTGAGTTCTGTTGATGTTCCGCCAACGTTCAAAGCACATTAATAACAGCTGAGTGAAATTAAGTGTAAATGAGTTATTCTCTGAAGAATAAAAGTGTCATTTCTTTAACAAAAGCCCCCTTTACACCTTCCGGTCTTACCCGGGCCCAGCTCGCTGACACCTCTCTGATGTACTGTAGTATGTTTACGCCAAACTGTACGCAACCTCTCTTAGATCCCTGTTTGACCCCCTGGTTACCTGTCTGTGACCTCCTGACTTTCGTAGTCAAAAACAGCTGTTAAGCTGTTTTATTTTGACAACTTTGCCTTGTTCTCACGATTCACACCACCCCGTCCCTCCAATACACATTATTTTTCAAGTGCAATTCGGGGAAAGTTACTGTACCTAGTTCCCTGAGTAGCAGATGGTGTTCCCCCCCAGACCTTGTCCTATTTTCAGAGACTCGAGAATGACCCATTCTCTTCATCTGCCCGCCCCGGGCTGCGAATCTCATGGCCCATCATTCATCTCTCTGCCATGTCTCAAAGTTCACCCCTAACCCACTCTGTCCACATCCTGTCCTGTCCCATCCCGTCCAGAGTTGTTTGATCATGCCCAGTCACCCATCGTTCCCCTCATTCCGCTCTCATCCAATGTTCTTTCTTTTTCTCTCTCTCTCTCTCTTTCTCTCTTGCTCTCTCCTCTCCTTCTACCTCCCTCTCTCTCCCTGACAGTGTTGGTTTGTTTGCCCGCACTGTCACAGTCCATCAATCTAGCACAAATCTGGGTCACTGGAAGTAGCGCTCTCTCTCGCTTTCTCCCTTTTTCTCTCCCTCTATCCATCCACAATTCTCCCTGTCTCTTTGTTCGTTCCCAGCTCACTATTGTGGGATTATATTTCATGACAGTAACAAAAATGATGAACAGTATATGATATATACAGTTGAAGTCAGAAGTTCACATACACTTAGGTTGGAATCATTGAAACTCGTTTTTCAACCACTCCACAAACTATTAGTTTTGCAACCACAAACTATAGTTTTTCAACCACTCAGCAAACTATAGTTCTTGGCAAGTCACTTAGGACTTTCTGCATGACACAAGTCATTTTTCCAACAATTGTTTACAAACATATTATTTCACTTATAATTCAATGTATCGCAATTTCAGTTTACATACACAAATTTGAATGTGCCTTTAAACATCTTGAAAAATCCAGAAAATGATGTCAGCTTCTGATAGGCTAATTGACATATTTTGAGTCAATTGGATGTGTACCTGTGGATGTATTTCAAGGCCTACCTTCAAACTCAGTGCCTCTTTGCCTGGCATCATGGGAAAATCAAAAGAAATCAGCCAAGACCTCAGAAAAACAGTTGTAGACCCCCACAAGTCTGGATCATCCTTGGGAGCAATTTCCAAATTCCTGAAGGTACCATGTTCATCTGTACAAACAATAGTACGCAAGTATAAACACCATGGGACCAAGCAGCCGTCATACCGCTCAGGAAGGAGACGCTTTGTCTCCTAGAGATGAACGTACTTTGGTGCAAAAAGGGCAAATCCCAGAACAACAGCAAAGGATCTTGTGAAGATGCTGGAGGAAACAGGTACAAAAGTATCTATATTCACAGTAAAACAAGTCCAATATCGACATAACCTCAAAGGCAGCTCAGCGAGGAAGAAGCTACTGCTCTAAAACCACTAAAAAAGTCAGACTACAGTTTGTATCTGCACATGTGGACAAAGATCGTACTTTTGGAGAAATGTCCTCTGGTCTGATGAAATAAAAATATAACTATTTGGCCATAATGACCATTGTCATGTTTGGAGGAAAGAGGGGGAGGCTTGCAGGCTGAAGAACGCCACCCAACCGTGAAGCACGGGAGTGGCAGCATCATGTTGTGGGGGTGCTTTACTGCAGGAGGGACTGGTGCACTTCACAAAATAGATGGCTTCATGAGGTAGGAAAATTATGTGGATATATTGAAGGAACATCTCAAGACATCAGTCAGGAAGTTAAAGCTTGGTTGCAAATGGGTCTTCCAAATAGACAATGATCCCAAGCATACTTCCAAAGTTGTTGCAAAATGGCTTAAGGACAACAAAGTCAAGGTATTGGAGTGGCCATCACAAAGCTTTGGCCTCAATCCTATAGAACATTTGTGGGCAGGACTGAAAAAGTGTGTGCGAGCAAGGAGGCTAACAAACCTGACTCAGTTACACCAGCTCTGTCTGGAGGAATGGGCCAAAATTCACCCAACTTATTGTGGGAAGCTTGTGGAAGGCTACCCAAAACGTTTGACCCAAGTTAAACAATTATAAAGACAATGCTACCAAATACTAATTGAGTGTATGCAAACTTCTGAACCATTTGGAATGTGATGAAAGAAATGAAAGCTGAAATAAATAATTATCTCTACTATTATTCTGACATTTCACATTCTTAAAATAAAGCGGTGATCCTAACTGACATGACAGGACATTTTTACTCTCATTAAATGTCAGGAATTGTGAAAAACTGAGTTAACATGTAATTGGCTAAGGTGTATGTAAACTTCCAAATTCAACTGTATACTATATATATATAGAATGACACAAATGAGAATGACACAAATTTTAATTTTCAGAAAGTCTGCTGCCTCAGTTTGTATGATGGCAATTTGCATATACTCCAGAATGTTATGAAGAGTGATCAGATGAATTGCAATTAATTGCAAAGTCCCTCTTTGCCATGCAAATGAACTGAATCCCCAAAAAACATTTCCACTGCATATCATCCCTGCCACAAAAGGACCAGCTGACATCATATCAGTGATTCTCTCGTTAACACAGGTGTGAGTGTTGACGAGGACAAGGCTGAAGATCACTCTGTCATGCTGATTGAGTTTGAATAACAGACTGGAAGCTTCAAAAGAAGGGTGGTGCTTGGAATCATTGTTCGTCCTCTGTCAACCATGGTTACCTGCAAGGAAACACGTTCGTCATCATTGCTTTGAACAAAAAGGGCTTCACGGGCAATTATATTGCTGCCAGTAAGATTGCAACTAAATCACCATTTATCGGATCATCAGGAACTTCAAGGAGAGCGGTTCAATTGTTTTGAAGAAAGCTTCAGGGCACCCAAGAAAGTCCAACACACGCCAGGACTGTCTCCTAAAGTTGATTCAGTTGCGGGATCACCACCAGTACAGAGCTTGCTAAGGAATTGCAGCAGGCAGGTGTGAGTGCATCTGCACGCACAGTGAGGTGAAGGCTTTTGGAGGATGGCCTGGTGTCAAGAAGGGCAGCAAAGAAGCCACTTCTCTTCAGGAAAAACGTCAGGGACAGACTGATATTCTGCAAAAGGTACAGAGATTTGACTGCTGAGGGCTGGGGTAAAGTCATTTTCTCTGATGAATCCCCTTTCTGATTGTTTGGGGAATTCTGAAAAAAGCTTGTCCCGGAGAAGACAAGGTGAGCGCCACCATCAGTCCTGTGTCATGCCAACAGTAAAGCATCCTGAGACCATTCATGTGTGGGTTTGCCAAGGGAGTGGGCTCACTCACAATTTTGCCTAAGAACACAGCCATGAATAAAGAATGGTACCAACACATCCTCCAACAGCAACTTCTTCCAACCATCCAGGAACAGCTTGGTGACGAACAATTCCTTTTCCAGCATGATGGAGCACCTTGCCATAAGGCAAAGTGATAACTAAGTGGTTCGGGGAACAAAATATTGATATTTTGGGTCCATGGCCAGGAAACTCCCCAGGCCTTAATCCCATTGAGAACTTGGTGGTCAATCCTCAAGAGGCAGGTGAACAAACAAAAACCCACAAATTCTGACAAACTCCAAGCATTGATTATGCAAGAATGGGCTGCCATCAGTCAGGATGTGGCCCAGTTGTTAATTGACAACATGCCAGGGCAGATTGCAAAGGTCTTGAAAAAAAGGGTCAACAGTGCAAATATTGACTCTGCATCAACTTCATGTAATTGTCAATAATCGCCTTTGACACTTATGAAATGCTTGCAATTATACGTCAGTATTCCATCGAAACATCTGACAAAAATATCTAAAGACACTGAAGAAGCAAACTCTGTCGAAATTAATATTTGTGTCATTCTCAAAACTTTTGGCCACAACTCTACAATGGCATCATATTTTCAATCTTCATTGTTTTGAAGTGAAAATAAAAGATAAAAGATAAGATGGAAGTTACGATGAAGTACAAAAAAAAACAGGATAAACCACACTAGAGTAATGCAATGGACAGGAAGGTGTCACACCTTAGGTGGTGCACACACACACAGTAGTAGCAACTTCAAAAGGTGAAGTATTTGCTCGATGATGTTCTGTGTAACTGGCAAGCTCATTCTTCTCACTTGATAGTTGGCTGTAACTACCGTATGCTGTATAAATTGCATTACTTGTTCCTCCAACTGTGTGCATCAGCTCTTTTGTACAAGGCTGTAGATTCCTGCTAGCGGCATCTCCCCTGTGTGCAGTGTGAGGTGTTCTGTGTGAAGAAGAGAGAACACTACTGGGCAAGGTGTAAGCTAGACCTTTCTCCCACACCTCCCTCCCTTCTTCTCCACACGTTATCTGCTGAGTTGGCACATTCTCCCACTCCCTCTACTGTCAATTCTTTGCGTGGGCAGACCCTGATCTGGATGAAAGGGTCATGATGGAAACTGGGCAGCCAGCGAAAAATATGTAGCGTAGGGGTTGGTAATGTTCTCTTATTGCGCCGTGATTGGCTTATTGTTCTGTCACTCATGGGGACACTACGTCACTGCAAAATCTACTGCGAGAGCTGAAAAATTCATTATAAGTGCCAATCCAAGAAAGCTCAAGGTCATTGGCCACAGATAAAATTATGTCAAATCACGTTATATCTACTGTAGCTTTGATTGGACTGATCATGTCAACATCATACTTTCAAAATCTTAGCTAGCAAGCAATCAACATGAATTACATCAACAATCTGCTGGTATGAAGAGAAATTATCGATAATACGTATCAGTGCTCATCAGCCATTGGACACAAACATTACGCAACAAGTTGGAAATTGCAAATTCAACAATGAGTGGTTTAGAATGAATCAGTGGCTAACTGCAAGCACTGCAAAGCAATCACTAGCCTGATATTCAGTGTAGTGTGTGTGTGGTCGAAGTCTGGGTTTAAGGGTCTCTTTTCCAAGCCTAAAAGGATAAAGGATTAACATTTAACACCATGGGCCAGAAAGGTTTGAATACATTGGCCATGCTGTCCATCCAGCATGAATTCTGCCACATTCAAAACAACTGGAATCTCAAAACAGGGAAATCAGAATTCAAGACAAACTAGCTTCAACTGGGAAAATACATTGTGAACAGTTATCCAACCTGGAATTCCAAGTCTGGAACTCGGGCCTTTTTCTAGAACTCCAGTTGTCTTGAGTTTCCAGTTGTCTTGAAAGCACCATAAATCCAGAGAATGCCAGACTTTGATGACAAAGTTTGATGACAAAATTTTCCCCCAAAGACCTCTGCGCCACCTTCCTGTTCAAGTGAGCACAGCACAACAAGGTGAGTCCAAAAATGTATTGTATGCTGCTGCATTAATTATGTAATATGTCAAAGTAATACTAAGTGTATGTTGCATAGTAAGCTGTTAGTAGCCCATGTGCCTCACCCAAATAATTTGGTCCCTTTCCCCCTTCTGACTTAGCCTACTGTTCTGACTTGGTGGTGCACATGTAACCTATAGCCTGTTTTAGAGAAATGTAATCATCGAATAGTGATTCATTTGGTATTTGGTATTTGGGGTATTTTATTAGGATCCCCATTAGCTGTTGCAAAAGCAGCAGCTACTCTTCCTGGGGTCCACACAAAACATGAAACAATAATACAGAACATCAATAGACAAGAACAGCTCAAATACAGAAGTACATCATTTATTTATTGAAGGCACACGTAGCCTACGTATCAATGCATACATAAACTATCTAAGTCAAATAGGGGAGAGGCGTTGTGCCGCGAAGTGTTGCTTTATTTGTTTTTTAAAAACCAGGTTTGCTGTTTATTTGAGCAATATGAGATGGACTTTCCATGCAATTAGGTCTCTATTTAATACTGTATGCTTTATTGAATTTGTTCTAGATATGGGGACTGTGAAAAGACCCCTGGTGGCATGTCTGGTGGGATAAGTGTGTGTGTCAGAGCTGTGTGTAAGTTGACTATCCAAACAATTTGGGATTTCAACAAATTAATGTTTCTATAAAAAGAAGAAGTGACGCAGTCAGTCTCTCCTCCACTCGTAGCCAAGAGAGACTGGCGTGCAGAATATTAATATCAGCCCTCTGATTACAATTCAGAGCAAAATGTACCGCTCATTCTGGGCCAGCTGCAGCTTAACTAGGACTTTCCTTGCAGCACTGGACCACACAACTGGACAATAATCAATAGTCGACAAAACTAGACCCTGAGGGACTTGCTTTTTGGAGTGTGGTGTCAAAAAAAGCAGAGCATCTCTTTATTACTGCCAGACCTCTCCCCATCTTTACAACCACTGAATCTATGTGTTTATTAACATGACAGATTACAATCTAAAGTAACGCCAAGTAATCTCGTGCCCTCAACTTGTTCAACAGCCACACCATTCATTACCAGATACAGTTGAGGTCTAGAACTTAAGGAATGATTTGTACCAAATACAATGCTCTTAGTTAAGAGATGTTCAGGACCAGTTTATTACTGGCCACCCAGTCCAAAACAGACTGCAACATGTTTGACATTAGAGATGCTTCCATTAAAGAAAACCCTTTGAGTTCTATTAGACAGATAGCTCTGAATCCACCATATGGCAGAGGTTGAAAAGTCATAACACAAGTTTTTTCAACAACAGGTTATGATCAATAATATCAAAGGGCTGCACTTAAATCTAACAGTATAGCTCCCACAGTCAAATTATTACTGGGGCTCCCGAGTGGCGCAGCAGTCTAAGGCTACTGCATCTCAGTGCTTGAAGCGTCATGACAGACACATGTATCACAACCGGCCGAGTTTGGGAGTCCCATAGGGCGGCACACAATTGGCCCAGCGTCGACTGGGTATGGCCGGTGTAGACCGTCATTGTAA
Organism: Oncorhynchus nerka; assembly: GCF_034236695.1. NCBI lineage: Eukaryota > Metazoa > Chordata > Actinopteri > Salmoniformes > Salmonidae > Oncorhynchus > Oncorhynchus nerka. The sequence goes on from NC_088397.1 coordinate 32,816,054, forward strand.
ATAAGAATTTGTTCTTAACTGACTTGCCTAGTTAAATAAAGGTTAAATAAAAAATTATAAATTTCCTTCAACCAATCAGTCATTTGTGTCAGTGCAGTACATGTTGAGTGCCCTTCTATATAAGCATGCTGCAAGTCTGTTGTAGATTTGTTTACAGAGAAATAGCATTGTATTTGGTCAAACACAATTTTTTCCAACAGTTTGATAAGAGCTGGCAGCAAGCTTATACAGGTGAAGTCGGAGGTTTACATACACCTTAGCCAAATACATTTAAACTCAGTTTTTGACAATTCCTGACATTTAATCTGAGTAACACTTCCCTGTCTTATGTCAGTTAGGATCACAACTTTATTTTAAGAATGTGAAATGTCAAAATCGAGAATTATTTAAAAAATATTATTTTAATTATTTGAGATTTTATTTCCTCATCACATTCCCAGTAGGTCAGAAGTTTACATACAATTAGTATTTGCTAGCATTGCCTTTAAACTGTTTAACTTGGGTCAAACATTTTGGGTAGCCTTCCACAAGCATCCCACAGTAAGTTGGGTGAATTTTGGCCCATTCCTCCTGACAGAGCTGGTGTATCTGAGTCAGGTTTGTAGGCCTCCTTGCTCCTACACGCTTTTTCAGTTCTGGCAACAAATGTTCTATAGGATTGAGGTCAGGGCTTTGTGATGGAAACTCCAATACCTTGACTTTGTCGTCCTTGAGCAATTTTGCCACAACATCGGAAGTATGCTTGGGGTCATTGTACATTTGGAAGACCCATTTGCGACCAATCTTTAACTTCCTGCCTGATGTCTTGAGATGTTGCTTCAATATATCCACATCATTTTGTTACCTCATGATGCCATCTATTTTCACTTTTCGCACCAAAGTACGCTCATTTCTAGGAGACAGAACGCGTCTCCTCCCTGAACAGTATGACGGCTGCGTGGTCCCATGGTGTTTGTACTTGCATACTATTGTTTGTACAGATTAACGTGGTAACTTCAGGCGTTTGTAAATTGCTCCCAAGGATGAACCAGATTTGTGGAGGTCTTCAATTTGTTTCTGAGGTCTTGGCTGATTTCTTTTGATTTTCCCATGATGTCAAGCGAAGAGGCACTGAGTTTGAAGGTAGGCCTTGAAATACATCCACAGGTACACCTCCGATTGACTCAAATCATGTCAATTAGCCTATCAGAAGCTTCTGAAGTCATGACATAATTTTCTGGATTTTTCCAAGCTGTTTATAGGCACAATCAACTTAGTGTATTTAAACTTCTGACCCACTGGAATTGTGATACAGTGAATTTTAAATAAATAATCTGTCTGTAAACAATTGTTGGAAAAATCATGCGTCATGCAGATGTCCTAACTGAATTGCCAAAACTATAGTTCGTTAACAAGAAATTTGTGGAGTGGTTGAAAAACAAGTTTTAATGACTCCAACCTGAGTGTATGTAAACTTCCAACTTCAACTGTAGGTCTTCTGTTAGAACCAGTAAAGGCCTCTTTACCACTCCTGGGTAGCGGAATTACTTTGGCTCCCCTCCAGGCCTGAGGACAAAGACTTTCCTCTAGGCTCAGATTAAAAATATGACAGATAGGAGTGGCTATGGAGTTAGCTACCATCCACAGTAGCTTTCCATCTAAGTTGTCAATTCCAGGAGGTTTGTCATTATTAATCAAAAACAATCATTTTTCCACCTCTCCCACTAACTTTACAAATTCAAACTTGCAATGTTTTTCTTTCATTATTTGTTTTTTTATGCCTGAATACAATTGCTCACTGTTTGTTGTTGGCATTTCCTGCCTAAATTTGCCCACTTTGCCAATTAAATAATAAGCCATTTGATTCGATGATATTTGTCTTTCTGCCCATAATTTCAAAGTTTTTTTCCATCATTCTTTATATCATTGATCTTGGCTTCATATTACAGTTTCTTCTTTTTGATGAGTTTAGTCACATCATTTCTCAATTTGCAGTAAGTCAGCCAGTCAGACATGCATCCAGACTTATTAGCCACTTCTTTTGCCCAATCTCTTTCAACCTTATAGTTTTTCAATTCCTCATCAATCCGTGGTGCCTTAACAGTTCTAACAGTCTGTTTCTTAACAGGTGCATGTATATCAATAATTGGAAGAAGCAATTGATTCATCAAGTGCAGCAACTTGATGCTCCTCATCAATCATATCAGAACAATACACATTTTTAACATCATTCACATAAGAGTCACAGCAAAATCTTTTGTATGATCTCTTATACGCCATTTTAGGCCCAGCTATCAGAACTTTGGCTTTCCTGGATATAGCCACTATATTGTGATCACTGCATCCAATGGGTACAGATAAAGCTTTAGAACAAAGTTCTACAGTATTACAAAATATGTAATCGATACGTGTGGATTATGTTGTTCCTGTAGTGTTTGTAAACACCCTGGTATATTGATTAATAACCTGTACCAGATTACAGGCACTGGTTACTCTAAGAAGCCTCCTCTTGAGTGGAAAGCTTGATGAAAACCAGTCAATGTTCAGGTCCCCAAACAAGTAGACCTCTCTGCTTACATCACATACACTATCAAGCGTTTCACACATATTATTTAGATTCTGACTGTTAGCACTTGGTGGCATATAGCAACACCGCAAACGAAAAGGCTTTAGATGTGGCAAGTGAACCTGCAACCACAACACTTCAATAACACTTGACATAAGATCATTTCTAAGCGTTATAGGGATATGGCTCTGAATATATACAGCAACACCTCCCCCATAAGCATTTCTGTCTCTTCTACAGATGTTATATCCTTGTATTGCTACTGCTGTATCATCAAATGAATTATGCTATTATGCCACCTTTATTTATACTACGGTTCTGACTTGGTATACAGGGAAAATACTCTAAGAACCACCCATGTTCTGAATTCTGTTACTGTACATTTCAAAAGTAATGAACAATTACGTGATAATGACCAAGAAGCCGGTGCTTAGAGTATATATTGGCACGGGTGTTGTTAGGCCCGAGACAAAGTTGAGTGCCAGCCAACTGTGACAATATATCCTCCAATCACCGGCTTCAAGGGCATTATCACTTTTATTCAATGGGCTACAAACATATTCAAAAAATGATAGTAATACTTTTTTAATGAAAATGTGTCAATCTTCATTATCTTCAAAAATAAATGACTTTTTTCTGGCCACTCTTCCGTAAAGCCCAGCTCTGTGGCATGTACAGCTTAAAGTGGTCCTATGGACAGATACTCCAATCTCCGCTGTGGAGCTTTGCAGCTCCTTATCTTTGGTCTCTTTGTTGCCTCTCTGATTAATGCCCTCCTTGCCTGGTCTGTGAGTTTTGGTGGACGGTCCTCTCTCGGCAGGTTGGTTGTGGTGCCATATTCTTCCGATTTTTTAATAATGGATTTAATGGTGCTCGTGGGATGTTCTAAGTTCCTGATATTTTTTTATAACCCAACCCTGATCTGCACTTCTCCACAACTTTGTTCCTGACCTGTTTGGAGAGCTCCTTGGTCTTCATGATGCTACTTGCTTGGTGGTGCCCCTTGCTTAGTGGTGTTGCAGCCTCTGGGGCCTTTCAGAACAGGTGTATATATATACTGAGATCATGTGACATTTAGATTGCACACAGGTGGACTTTACTTAACTAATTATGTTACTTCTGAAGGTAATTGGTTGCGCCAGATCTTATTTAGGGGCTTCATAGCAAAGGGGGTGAATACATATACACCCACCCACCACTTTTCCATTTAGTATTTTTTTGAATTTTTTGAAACAAGTTATTTATCATTTCACTTCACCAATTTGGACAATTTTGTGTATGTCCATTACACTAAATCCAAATAAATATCTATTTAAATTAAAGGTTGTAATGCAACACAATATGAAAAACGACAAGGGGTTGAATACTTTTGCAAGGCAATACAGTGCATTTGGAAAGTATTCAGACCCTTTTGACTTTTTCCACATTTTGTTGAATTACTGCCTTTTTCAAAAAGGGACAGAATCGTTTTTCCCCCTCATCACTCATCACTCTACACACAATACACCATAATGACGAAGCAAAACAGGTTTTTAGACATTTTTTATAAATGATTGACATATTTTCATAAACGTTATTTTGATTAATTTATTCATACTATTTCATTCTTCCCCATGATATAGCGCAGAAACATATCTAGGGTTGCTACCGAAGCCAGCTGGTCATTAGTTCTATAGGTTAAGTCATTCAGTCTTTTTGTTCTGTATTTATGGACTCGTCCCAGTCGTTCGTTCTAAATGTTCCATTGCCATACTGGCTGGCAACGTTCTTATCCCTTGCTTGCTAGCTAGCCAACTACGACTAACTTAAAGTCATGTCAAAAAGCAGCCAGAATAACAGCAAAGTAGTTGCATTTGCATTTGTTTAAGCAGTTTTCTAGTGACATTTATTTGGAGACATCAATAACAATAAGCTAATGAGGCGCGGTTTCGCCTGGCATAGAAAATATACTCACTCATCAGGACACTGTTTTTCAGAGGAGCTAGCCAACAACACAGCTAACACAATCACTTCAAACTGAAGCTGGAAAGACTGCAAACTAGCTGCACTTCATTTCATTGGAACTTTTTTCAGTTGACATTTCTTTGTATATATCGATAAAAATGATGCCAGCTCATGATTACGATTGGCTGAAAAACACAGCCTGCTTGTCTGTCTCATCCAGACTCCTGACGCGTTCACTACTATGGGACAGCTGGAGATCGAATTTGAATATTGAAACGATGTTGCAAATGTCAGAGAGACAGGCAGCAATGTTTATACACATCTCTGCTGTTGAAAATTAAATGTTAGTCTAAAAGAAATGTGAGATAATGTCTAGATGCTTTTTATAGTGGAGCTCAAGACTATAAATTGCTTGGCTGGGCAGATGAGACAGTGGATTGCACAGTCAGATGGAACAGAGTAAATAGGCAATCCTACTTACTCCACATGCTCCTATGTCACTTTTGTCACGCCCAAGAGGCAAAACAAATGCAGTCCACTTTCACCTAGTGCAAAACACGCCTTCCCGGGCACCCAGCCAAGAATAATCGAATCCCATCATTATGAAGCTTACCGATTGTCCTCAGTCACAGGGTGTTTGTTTACAAGCACTCAAGGACAAGAGCACACGCCAGGTGATCTAGTTACAGTATGGAATTCACAACTAAATATATTTAACTATTAAGTTAACTGTCTAAAATGTGCCAGATGCTCTCCAGTTTTGCATTTGGTTTGCTAATTTAGTAGCTAGTTAGCTATCTAGCTAAGTGGTTGGCTTCTTCCAAAATCAAGCTTCGCTTGGTGACAGCAGAGAATCCCCGCCTGGATCAAGAGCCTTGCTGTCTAATATTTGTTTTGTGTGTGCAGCAAACTGTAAGTCTCATTGTTTCCTTTCTAACTTTATGAGCTGAGATGTATGTTCTACAAATAGTTTAGGTTAGAGACTGTATAAAAGGTTTGCAATGCGCCAGTTAGCATTTTCTGTGGGATTTTACATATACAGAGGCTCAGTGAGGTTTGAAAATAGCTTGTTCACTGACGGTATTGCCGAATATCCCAGGATAGAACAAGGTTGGAATGAAGGTATGACAATCTGGATACCGCCCAAGCATAGTGTAGAAACCTTGCCACCAATCTCTACTCGCTGTGCAGAACCTCTACATTCCTGTGACTCGGTGCTCAGTCGCCCCTGTTGGCTCCCAGTAGTTATTTCAGTGAGAAAGGGGAGTAAAGGGAGGTCTGTGTAAGGGTTTTGTATGGCTTGGAATGGACTGGTGGATTCGAGGCTCCGTTTCTTGACATTCTTCTAGTCCTGAAGAGAGTAGTGGGCTGTTATTCACCACCGTGCCCAGCCAACAGTCAAGGGGTTTGTACCAAATGACGCCCTATTTTCTACATTTGACCAGAAACCTATTTCCCCTGGTCAAAGGTAGTGCACTATGAAGGGGTAGGGTGCCATTTGGGACGTAGTCAAAGGTAGCGGATCGATGACCTGTCAATCACAACAATGTAATTGCTTCTCCAGAGGCGATTGGTCCAGATTTTTGGTTGAGTCAAGGTCACAGGTCCCGTGAGGCTGGCTGGAATCCCAGACACCTTGCCCAGGAGAACAGGAAGTCCCTCGCTTACCACTAATGGTGCTGATACTAGCCCGAGATGCACATTCACCAACACAACGAGGTGTCCATTGAGGTTTTATTTGGATTTGGAAAGTTTCCAGAGAAAGTTGGGATCCTTTAAAAGGTACATCAAAATGAATGAGAATGATTCAAACCTCAACTTAAGGACAGTGCATTGTAATCTTTCATTTATGAAGCCATTGGGATGTTAGTCAGGTCTCCATTCTGCCCTACAGGGTTGAATGCTAAATAAGCCTCCTGCCATAACAGGTATTTGACCCTAGACCTTTGAACCCTAAGAAACCATGACTCTAGCCAACAATTCACGTGTCCAAATACTACATTTTCTAATGGGTCAGTGAACTCTCTACCTCCAAGTCTAGTGTTCACCGACTAGTGCACGCTGCACTCTGCACATGTAAAGGTCTCTAGTTTCCCCTTGGTACAGAACTAGGATCAGCTTCCCCTCCCTCAATCCTAACCTTATCCATTTGTCGGGGGGAATGCAAAACTGACCCAAGATCAGCGTCTAGGGCAGGCCTGGGCAATTCCAGTCCTCGGGGGCCTGAATGGTGTCACACTTTTCCCCCATCCCTAGCAAACACACCTGATTTAAACAAATTTCATTTTTAACTGAAGATCATGATTAGTTGATTATTGGAGTCAGGTGTGTTAGCTAGGGCTGGGGAAAAACTGTGACACCAATCAGGGCCCCGAGGACTGGAGTTGCCCAGGCCTGGTCTAGGGGCAACTTCACCCTACTCCTATCGGCCTCTGTCCAAATCAGGGAGAGAGGTTGGAGTTGGAGCAGTCATGCGTTTGCTGGTGAATGTCTGTCTCTTTCTTGGCCATCTGGAGTCATGCTTAGGGGGATATGAGGAGAGGAGGGAGCCGGTGGGTTTCCTGGGGCAGGTGAAAGCGATTGGAGGACTCTGTTTTCCTAGGCCTCACCGAGACCCAAAAACAGGGAAACAAGGGTTCTGCGGAACAGGGGCCTACATTTTTAAAACTAATGGACCCATATTGAGATTGCGTATAAATTACTGAGACTGAAGGGATATCTGTGGGCTAAGGTCTTTTTTCCTTTACTTTCTGTTGGAGGGGAGCTGGGCCCATATGAATCTAGTTATCACTGATTCTGGGTTTGTGAAACGAAAAACTTTTGTTTCACATTCTTGAACACGATGGGTTTATTTCAAACAGTGCTAAAAGAAAATACACAAAGGGAAGTGTATTTTGAAGTAAATGCCTCTGTTCTTACAAGGAAAACAGCCTTCAAATTCCTGCTGTGTGTGTGTGTGTGTGTGTGTGTGTGTGTGTGTGTGTGTGTAAGCTTACATCTATATTTGAGTCATTTAGCAGACACTCATGCTGAATGACTTACAGAAGCATTTAGGGTTAAGTGCCTTGCTCAAGGGCACGACAGATTTTTCACCTTGTCGGGTCAGGGATTAGAACCAGTGCTCTGACCGCCAGGCAGAAGTCTAAGCATGTGCATAAGTACCAGACATGTATCATTGTATCCACTGTGTATGTGAAGTAGGACTATGCAGTGATGTCTGCGTCTTTTCACATTGCTGCGCTGCATCAATAATGAAATAATTTTCCACAACATTATCTAACAAGCTACATTTACTGCACTCAACCATCAAATGCTCTGCTGTCCAAACCTCAGGTACATCCTGGTTCTAGAGGGGGGGAAAGGACATGGTCGGATGTTTCTCTCTCATTTTCCCCACTAAGCACATTACATTTCTGTTAATGTCTTGTGTATAACTACTGTACCGCTACATGAAATACTTGTGTCTATCTAACTACTGTAGTGTTAAATAAAATACTTGTGTATATCTGACTACTGTACTGCTATATACAATTATTGTGTATCTAACTACTGTAGTGCTCAATAAAACATTTATATAAATATGTAACTACTGTAGTGCTAAATAAATACTTGTGAGTCTAACTACTGTAGTGTTTCATAAAAAATGTGTGTAACTGGCTACAGCTACATACAAGTATTGTGTATAACTAACTCCTTTATTTGAAACATAAAACATGGTGTATAACTAAGTACTGTACTCAAAGCTTCACTTATTCAAAAGTTTTACTAATACTCTTTAGTAAAAGTATTTATCTTCAACTAAAAATCTGTGGATTCTATTTGATAAGATTCAAATTGTGTGTTAAACATCACATATATTTGAAAGATACAGTTGAAGATGGAAGTTTACATACACTTAGGTTGGAGTCATTAAAACTCGTTTTCAACCACCAAACTATAGCTTTGGTAAGTCGGTTAGGACATCTACTTTGTGCAGGACAGTCATTTTTCCAACAATTGTTTACAGACAGAATATTTCACTTGTAATTCCCTGTATCACAATTCCAGTGGGTCAGAAGTTTACATACACTAAGTTGACTGTACCTTTAAACAGCTTGGAAAATTCAATAAAATGATGTCATGGTTTTAGAAGCTTCTGATAGGCTAATTGACATAATTTGGATTAATTGGAGGTGTACCTTTGGATGTATTTCAAGGCCTACCTTCAAACCCAGTGTCTCTTTGCTCGAAATCATGGGAAATTCAAAAGAAATCAGCCAAGACCTCAGAAAAATAATTGGAGACCTCCACACGTCTGGATCATCCTTGGGAGTAATTTATAAACGCCTGAAGGTACCACATTCATCTGTACAAACAATAGTACGCAAGTATAAACACCATGGGACCATGCAGCTGTCATACCACTCAGGAAAGAGACGCGTCTCCTAGAGATGAACGTACTTTGGTGTGAAAAGTGTAAATCAATCCAAGGACAACAGCAAATGACTTTGTGAAGATACTGGAGGAAACAGTTACAAAATAATCTATATCCACAGTAAAACGATAAGTCTATCGACCTAACCTGAAAGGCAGCCCAGCAAGGAAGTATCCACTGCTCCAAGACCGCCATACAAAACCCAGACTATGGTTTGCAACTGCTCATGGGGACAAAGATCATGCTTTTTGGAGAAATTACCTCTGGTCTGATGAAACAAAAATAGAACTGTTTGGTCATAATGACCATCGTTATGTTAACAAGAAAAAGGGGGAGGATTGCAAGCCGAAGAACACCATCCCAACAGTGAAGCACAGGGGTGGCAGCATCATGTTGTGGGGGTGCTTTGCTGCAGAAGGGGCTGGTGCACTTCACAAAATAGATGGCATCATGAGGTAACAAAATGATGTGGATATATTGAAGCAACATCTCAGGACATCAGTCAGGAAGTTAAAGCTTGGTCGCAAATGGGTCTTCCAAATGGACAATGACGCCAAGCATACTTCCAAAGTTGTGGCAACATGGCTTAAGAGCAACAAAGTCAAGGTATTGGAGTGGCCATCACAAAGCCCTGACCTCAATCGCATAGAACATTTGACTCAGTTACACCAGCTCTGTCAGGAGGAATGGGCCAAAATTCCTCCCAACTTATTGTGGGAAGCTTGTGGAAGGCTACCCGAAACATTTGGCCAAAGTTAAACAATTATAAAGGCAATGCTACTAAATACTAATTGAGTGTATGTAATCTTCTGAACCACTGGGAATGTGATGAAATAAATTAAAGCTGAAATGAATTATTCTCTCTTCCATTATTCTGACATTTCACATTCTTAAAATAAAGTGGTGATCTTAACTGACATAAAACAGGGAATTTTTACTCGGATTAAATGTTAGGAATTGTGAAAAACTGAGTTTAAATGTAATTGGCTAAGGTGTATGTAAACTTCGGAATTCAACTGTATATGGTGTGTAGAAATCCTAAGAGGGTGGCCAGCAGTGATAGGTGGGGTAGGTTGAGGGGAGGGAGAGAGAGCATATGTGAAAGTACCCCCTCCCCGGCTCATTTCGGCTCCAGCCACAGGACGCCAACCACAGGGATGATCCCGGGGATCAGGAGTGAGAGCCTGATGAGCCAGCTGAGATCTCCCCGGTTGCGCTGAGGCATTGCAGCCTATCGATCCCGCTGAGGTATGGATACCCTTCGAGCCAGCTGAGGCATGGGAAGCCGACAAGCCGGTTGAGACCTCCCAGGTAGCTCCGGTTTGGACACCTGAACCCGACATCAACTCCAACACAAAAAACACACATAAACCCCTGACGCTTCCCTTTGGTGAAGTGCCATTCTGTAAAGATATGTGCTAAGAGTCGGGAAGCAAGTTCAGTGAGTGCATGATTTAAGAAACAAATGAACAAAACAAGAAATACGTAGAACGCACAGACAGGAAATAAAAACAATGACGCCTGGGGAAGGTACCCAAGGGAGTGACATATATAGGGTAGGTCATCAAGGAAGTGATGGAGTCCAGGTGAGTGTCATAATGCGCTGATGCGCATAACGATGGTGACAGGTGTGCGCTATAACGAGCAGCCTGGTGACCTAGAGGTCGGAGCGGGAGCACAGGTGACAATATCTGAGGGCAAATTAGTTAGCCACAACAAGCTAGCGAGCTAAATTGCCATACATTTTGAATGCTTTTCGATGCTTTTTATATTTCAACCTGCGCGTCCTGATCGGTTTTGGTGTGGGTGAGCAAAATCAACGTGCCCTTGATGACGCACACGCGTGTCCTGTTTGGTCAGCATGTAATGCCGTACAGCTATTTGTACACATGCATATACACACACTCTCATTCAAATGCACACATGTGCACATACACAGACACAAACACATGTAAACATATTCAGTTGGCCTTGCTGTTATGATTTTTGTTGTTTTCTGTTTTCTGTCTCTTTTGCCCATTTTATTGGTTGTTGGTGCATTGGGGGGAGGGTTCTTGGGGGTGGGGAATGTAGTATATATATTTTTTATTTTTTTTATTTTGGGGAGGGGGGTTCGATTACAGGCTCAAAATGTCCAGAAACAAAGCACTTTCCTCAGTCTTTTCTTGTTCTGAGAAATGAAGGCTATTCCCTGCGAGAAATTGCCAAGAAACTGAAGATCTCGTACAACGCTGTGTACTAGTCCCTTCACAGAACAATGAAAACTGTCTCTAACCAGAATGGAAAGAGGAGTGGGAGGCCCAGGTGCACAATTGAGCAAGAGGACAAGTACATTAGAGTGTCTAGTTTGAGAAACAGATGCCTCACAAGTCCTCAACTTGTGCGGTTGCCACCACCACACTTCACCGTAGGGATGGTGCCAGGTTTCCTCCAGACGTATCGCTTGGCATTCAAGCCAAAGAGTTCAATCTTGTTACATCAGACCAGAGAATCTTGTTTCTCATGGTCTAAGAGTTCTTTAAATTAAATTTTATTGGTCACATACACATATTTAGCAGATGTTATTGTGGGTGTAGTGAAATGCTTGTGTTCCTAGCTCCAACAGTGCAGTAGAATCTAACAATTCCAGTGCTTTTTAGCAAACTCCAAGCAGGCTGTCATGTGCCTTTCACTGAGAAGTGGCTACTATCTGGCCACTCTACCATAAAGGTGTTATTGTTGGAGTGCTGCAGAGATGGTTGTCCATCTGGAAGGTTCTCCCATCTCCACAGAGGAACTCTGGAGCTCTGTCAGAGTGACCATCAGCTTCTTGGTCACCTCCCTGACCAAGGTCCTCCTCCCCCGATTGCTCTGTTTGGCCAGGCATCCAGCTATAGGAACAGTCTTTATGGTTCCAAACTCCTCCCATTTAAGAATGATGGAGGCCTCTGTGTTCTTGGGGACGTTCAATTCTGCAGGCATTTTCTTTCGACACAATCCTGTCTCGGAAGCTCTATAGACATTTTTTTTGACCTTGTGGCTTGGTTTTTGCTTTGCCATGCATTGTCAACTGTGGGACCTTACATAGACAGGTGAGTGCCTTTCCAAATAATGTCCAATCAATTGAATTTACCCCAGGTGGACTCCAATCAAATTGTTTAAAAGGATCAACCATTTTTTGTCAATTTTTGCCTTAAATGCCATACCCAAATCTAACTGTCTGCAGCTCAGGACCTGAAGCAAGGATATGCTTATTTCTTGATACCATTTCAAAGGGAATATTTAGAAGTTTGTGGAAATGTGAAATGAACGTCGGAGAATATAACACATTAGATCTGCATTTTTTGTTCCATCATCTTTGTTCAAGTTTAGGCGCAATTTAGATTATAGACAGCAGCAGTGTATGTGCAAAGTTTTAGACTGATCCAATAGTTTTTTTCCCACCTTTATTTAACCAGGTAGCCCATTTACAATTGTGACCTGGCCAAGATAAAGCAAAGCACTGTGACAAAAACAACAGCACAGAGTTACACATAAACAAACGTACAGTCAATAACAAAATACAGCGTGTGCAAATGTAGAAAAGTAGGGAGGTAAGGCCATAAATTTGCCATAGACGCAAAATAATTACAATTTAGAATTAACACTGGAGTGATAGATGTGCAGATGATGTGCAAGTAGAGATACTGGGGTGCAAAAGAGCAAGAGGGTAAGTAATAATATGGGGATGAGGTAGTTGGGTGTGCTATTTACAGATTGGCTGTGTACAGGTACAGGTACTGTGATCGGTAAGCTGCTCTGACAGCTGATGCTTAAAGTTAGAGAGGGAGATGCAAGATCCAGCTTCAGTGATTTTTGCACTTCATTCCAGTCATTGGCAGCAGAGAACTGGAAGGAAAGGCAGCCAAAGGAAGTGTTGGCTTTGAGGATGACCAGTGAAATATACCTGCTGGAGCACGTGCTACGGGTGGGTGTTGCTATGGTGACCAGTGAGCTGAGATAAGGCGGAGCTTTACCTTGCAAAGACTTATAGATGACCTGGAGCCAGTGGGTTTGGCAACAAATATGTAGTTTGGGCCAGCCAACAAGAGCATACAGGTCGCAGACCTGGGGCTTTGGTGACAAAACTACATCCAGTTTGCTGAGTAGAGTGTTGGAGGCTATTTTGTAAATGACATCGCCAAAGTCAAGGACGGATAGGACAGTCAGTTTTACGAGGGTATGTTTGGCAGCATGAGTGAAGGAGGCTTTGTTACGAAATAGGATTTAATTTTGGATTGGAGATGTTTAATGTGAGTCTGGAAGGAGAGTTTACAGTCTAACCAGACACCTAGGTATTTGTAAGAACAGTCCAGAGTAGTGATGCTAGTCGGGTGGAAGGATGTGGGCAGCAATTGGTTGAAGAGCACGCACTTAGTTTTACTAGTATTTAAAAGCATTAGGAGGCCACGTAAGGAGTGTTTTATGGCGTTGAAGCTCGTTGGGAGGTTTGTTAGCACAGTGTCCAAAGAAGGGCCAGATGTATACAGAATGGTGGTGTCTGCGTAGAGGTGGATCAGATAATCACCAGCAGCAAGAGCAACATCATGATATATACAGAGAAAAGAGTCAGAATTGAACCCTGTGGCACACCCATAGAGACTGCCAGAGGTCCGGACAACAGGCCCTCCAATTTGACACGCTGAACTCTCTGAGAAGTAGTTGGTGAACCAGGCGAGGCAGTCATTTGAGAAGCCAAGGCATATTGAGTCTGACGATAAAAATGCGGTGATTGACGAAAGAGTCGAAAGCCTTGGCCAGGTCGATGAAGACGGCTGCACAGTATTGTCTTTTATCGATGGCGGTTATGATATAATTTAGGACCTTGAGCATGGCTGAGGTGCACCCATGACCAGCTCGGAAACCAGATTGCATAGTCGAAAAGGTAAGGTGGGATTCGAAATGGTTGGTGATCTGTTTGTAAACTTGGCTTTCGAAGATTTTAGAAAAGCAGGGCAGGATGGATATAGGTCTATAACAATTTGGGTCTAGAGTGTCTCTCCCTTTGAAGAGGGGGATGACGATGGCAGCTTTCCAATTCTATGGGATTTCAGTCAATACGAAAGAGGTTGAATAGGCTAGTAATAGGAGTTGCAACTATTCTGGCAGATAATTTTATAAAGAGAGGGTCCAGATTGTCTAGACCAGCTGATTTGTAGGCATCCGGACTTTGCATCTATTTCAGAACATCAGCTGTCTGGATTTGGGTGAAGGAGAAGTGCATGTGTGGGGGGCGGGGGGGGGGGGGGTTGCTGCAGGGGTTGCTGAGATGTTGGCTGGGGTAGGGGTATCCAGGTGGAATGCATGGCCAGCCATATAAAAATGCTTATTGAAAATCGTAGATTTATTGGTGGTGACAGTGTTTCCTATCCTCAGTGCAGTGGGCAGCTGAGAGCTGGTACTCTTATTCTCCATGGACTTTACAGTGTCCCAAAACTGTTTGGGATTAATGCTACAGGATGCTACAGCTAGCCTTAGCTTTCCTAATGTAACGGTTGTGAAACACTAGCTTAGTTAGCGGTGGTGCGCGCTAAATAGTGTTTCAATCGGTGACGTCACTTGCTCTGAGACCATGAAGTAGTAGTTCCCCTTGCTCTGCAAGGGCCGCGGCTTTTGTGGAGTGAAGGGTAACAATGCTTTGTGGGAAACTGTTGTTGATGTGTGCAGAGGGTCCCTGGTTTGCGCCCGGGTATGGGCGAGGGGACGGTCTAAAGTTATACTGTTACACTAACTGACTGAGTATATTGGTTCCTGACTTCCATGAAAAGTTGCATATCACAGGGGCTATCCGATGCTAATGCAGAACACCACAGGATGTTTTTGTGCTGGTTAAGGGCAGTCAAGTCTGCTGTGAACCAAGGGTTATATCTGTTCTTAGTTCTAAATTTTTTGAATAGGGCATGCTTATTTAAGTGATGGTGAGGAAAGCACTTCTTTCAGCAGTGATAGCTGAGATCCTGGTTGAAGACAGCAGAGGTGTATTTAGAGGGCAAGTTGGTCAGGATGATATCTAAAAGGGTGCCCATGGTTATGGATTTAGGGTTGTAACTGGTAGGTTCCTTGATAATTTGTGTGAGATTGAGGGCATCTAGCATAGATTGTAGGACGGCCGGGTTGTTAAGCATGTCCCAGTTTAGGTCACCTAATAGTACAAACTCTGAAGATAGATGGGGGGCAATCGATTCACATATGGTGTCCAGGGCACAGCTCGGGGCTGAGGGGGGTCTATAGTAAGCGGCAATGGTGAGAGACTTGTTTCTGGAAAGCTGGATTTTTAAGAGTAGAAGTTCTAATTATTTGGGCACAGACCTGGATAGTATGACAGAACTCTGCAGGCCATCTCTGCAACTCCGCCCCCTTTGGCAGTTCTATCTTGTTGGAAAATGTTATAGTTGGGGATGGAAATGTCAGAATTCCTAAGCCAGGATTCAGACATGGCTAGGACATCCAGTTTGGGGGAGTGTGCTACAGCAGTGAATAAAACAAACATAGGGAGGAGTCTTCTAATGTTAACATGCATGAAACCAAGGCTTTTATGGTTACAGAAGTCAACAAGTGCCTGGGGAATGGGAGTGATGCTGGGGGCTGCAGTGCCTGGGTTAACCTCTACATCACCAGAGGAACAGAGGAGGAGTAGGATAAGGGTACGGCTAAAGGCTATAGGAACTGGTTGTCTGATGCGTTCGAAACAGAGAGTAAAAGGAGTATATTTCCAATGAACCATTGCATTACTGCTCAAAATGTTGTATCAAGTTTGCCCAAATGTGCCTAATTGGTTTATTGATACATTTTCAAGTATATAACTGTGTACTCTCCTCTAAACAATAGTATTCTTCCACTGTATTAGCTACTGTAAATTGGACAGTGCAGTTAGATTAACAAGAATTAAGATTTAAGCTTTCTGCCCATATCAGATGTGTCTATGTCCTTTAGAAAATATTATTGTTACTTACAACCTCATGCTAATCACATGTTAGCTCAACCGTCCAGTGGTGGGGGATGGGGGTGGGGGTCACCGATCATCTCAAGGACCATCAGTGGAAAGAGGATGCACCTGAGTTAAAGTTCGAGTCTCATAGGAAAGGGCCTGAATACTTATAAGGTATTTCTGTATTTATTTAATAAATATGCCAACATTTATAAAAAACTGTTTTCCCTTTGTCATTATGGGTCATTGATGAGGAGAAAAAAATATTTTATACATTTTTTAATAAGGCTGTAACGTAACAAAATGTGGAAAAAGTCAAAGGGTCTGAATAATTCCGAATGTTCTGTAGATGTTATAAAACTTGAATAAAAAGGGAGCCTACAGTCATTCCCAAAAGTTTTGAGAAAGACACAATTGTTAATTTCCACAAAGTTTGCTGCTTCAGTGTCTTTAGAAATTTTTGTCAGATGTTACTATGGAATACTGAAGTATAATTACAAGCATTTCATAAGTGTCAAAGGCTTTTATTGACAATTACATGAAGTTGACACAAAGGGTCAATATTTGCAGTGTTGACCCTTCTTTTTCAAGACCTCTGCAATCCGCCCTGGCATGCTGTCAATTAACTTCTGGGCCACATTCTTGCATAATCAATGCTTGGAATTTGACAGAATTTGTGGGATTTTGTTTGTCCACCTGCCTCTTGAGGATTGACCACAAGTTTTCAATGGGATTAAGGTCTGGGGAGTTTCCTGACCATGGACCCGAAATATCGATGTTTTGTTCCCCAAGCCACTTAGTTATCACTTTGCCTTATGGCAAGGTGCTCCATCATGCTGGAAAAGGCATTATTCGTCACCAAACCGTTCCTGGATGGTTGGGAGAAGTTGCTCTTGGAGGATGTGTTGGTACCATTCTTTATTCATGGCTGTGATCTGAGGCAAAATTGTGAGTGAGCCAATTCCCTTGGCTGAGAAGCAACCCCACATATGAATGGTCTCAGGATGCTTTACTGTTGGCATGACACAGGACTGATGGTAGCGCTCACCTTGTCTTCTCCGGGCAAGCTTTTTTCTGGATGCCCCAAACAATCAGAAAGGGGATTCATCAGAGAAAATGACTTTACCCCTGTCCTCAGGAGTCTAATCCCTGTACCTTTTGCAGAATATCAGGTCCTGGCGCTTTCTGGACTTTCTTGGGCACCCTGAAGCCTACTTCACAACAATTGAACCTTTCTCCTTGAAGTTCTTGATTATCCGATAGATAAATGGTTGATTTAGGTGCAATCTTACTGGTAGCAATATCCTTGCCTGTGAAACCCTTTCTGTGCAAAGCAATGATGACGGCATGTGTTTCTTTGCAGGTTTCCATGGTTGACAGAGGAAGAACAATGATTCCAAGCATGACTGAGTGATCTCCAGCCTTGTCAACACTTACACCTGTGTTAATGAGAGAATCACTGACATGATGTCAGCTGGTCCTTTGGTGGCAGGGCTGAAATGCAGTGGAAATGTTTTTGGGGGATTCAGTTCATTTGCATGGCAAAGAGGGACTTTGCAATTAATTGCAATTCCTCTGATCACTCTTCACAACATTCTGAGGTATATGCAAATTGCCATCATACAAACTGGAGGCAGCAGACTTTGTGAAAATGTATATTTGTTTCATTCTCAAAACTTTTGGCCATGACTGTACAGTAAAGGGTTACTGAACAATTGTATCGAAACACAAGGGAGTGAGTAGTTGAGCTACTATGAGCTACATAATACTTTTCTCGGGAAATTTACAGATGTTATATTAACTGGGAATTTAACCTTGTATTATAAATCCCTAACTCTTGACTGGACTTGACACAGTGTTGGGCAATCTATAACAACCAAACCCACTCTCAGATGGTCACCCGCAGTGACTAAAAATCCAATCAAATTTTTGTGGTCACATACACGTGTTTAGCAGATGTTATTGCGGGTGTAGCGAAATGCTTGAGGGACATGTGTAGCGAAGCACAATGGGACATGTGGTTGCTTGGGTGGTGTGTTCACATATGTGTGTGTGTGCATGTGTGTGGAGGGTTAGTGGGAGTTGTCTCTCCTCTGCCCAAGGAAACAGAGGGAACAATGTGTGGAAGAGTCTGGGGACGCCCCCTTCCCTTCTCGACCGGCTGCTGAGTCATTTCCAGCGGGATTATGGGGGATTGGTCTGTTGTGCTCCAATGAGCCATAGCATCGTTAACGTCATTAGTTGGGTTAATCAAAGAGTCATTTCCTGTAAAATGCGTTCTTCCCTAAATTGTGCCACCCCTTCCTTGGTATTGAATAGAGACATCCAGGTGCGTCAGGTTGTGGGCTTGTAGGATGGTGTCAGTCATCTCATGATGTCACTAGCATTATTAGGGTGGATTGGTCATAGGGTGGTACTCCTACTCTGTTTGGCACTTGGATTTCCCCACGTGTTTAACCCTTTGATGATGACTTGACTTGAATGAGAAATGACTGTGAAGAGACATCCAGGTACAGAACAATGATCATATTTGACTTTAGTCTCCTTTAGATATCTAACAGAACACATGACGCTCGCGAAATAAACTCTGAGGCATTTAAATGAGGTGTGGCGCCAACACTAGGCTTGTACAGACTTTCGAGAGGGTAATTTATAGCAAAATCATATCTGATTGGATGGTTATATTATTAAACGTGAAAGTTCCTCCATCATGATATTTGTATAAAGACCAATGGGACCAGGTTGGACCAGAGCTATCAAATAGTAACGAATGTGTCCAGTGATTAATGGCATTTTCCAGGGATCAGAGCAAGCCCACCCAGGGTGTACAATTTTTTATCAGGATTGGGGCTGGATCTATTTTTGAGCAGTGTTAAGCAAATCTGACTATGTCCCAAATGACACCCTATTCCCTATGAAGGGCGCTACTTTTGACCAAAGGGTCTGGTGAAAAGTAGCACACTATATCGAGAATAGAGTGCCATTTGGAACATAGTCAATGACCACGTGTTGTAACCTTTGACAATTTGACCTTGAGTCCAGGAAATGGCTCCTGGAACTATCTACACCCACCCCTCCCACCCTCCTCCCCTTCCCTGGCATGCCTATGACTGTCCCTCTAAAGGGTACGGTGGTGGTGGTGGTTTAGTGACACCAGCAGGGTGCTTTCTCCCTGTCTCTGGGAAACAGACTTGTAAACAGTTGGGAGTCCCAGGGTGAATGAGATACACAGTGCCAACAAGCCCCAGCTGGGGTGTGACTTCATAGGGCATAAAAGTACGAAAGTCTTAATACTGATACAAACACTCACACAAACACACATGCATACACACTTACAAACACACATATACACACACACCAGAAATTGGCTGAAGTGTTTGGCCAGCAAGGATTGTGTGTGTGTTTGATGTGTGAAGAAATTATGAGTTAATAGGTTTGGCTCAGTTTGAGTGTACATTAGTGTGTGTTTGTGTGCCTATAATGTTTGTGACTATTTGTCTTTGTCCTTGACAGGCTCATAACCGTGCACTGCAGGGTTCTAGATTACCGTTGTGCAACTCCTGACGTACAACTGGCTTGAGTCACCACCAAAACACAACATCCCTTGAGATAGAGTGCATTTTCCACTTAAAAACAGGAGTCATAAACGTAATGATTTACATGATCGTGTAAACCCTTGGGCACTCTGAGTTAAAAAATTCCAAATGAAGAAAAGGCCCTAGTCCACGTCTGGCAAAGATAGCCCATATTAATCATTGACCTAAAACGATCAGGAGTATGTTCTTCAAAAGGTTAGCTAACCTTTAAAGGTGAACGTACTGTGTTAAGCAGTGGAGGCTCCTCAGTGGAGAAAAGGGAGGACCATCGCCCTCAGTGAATTTCATAAAAATAAAAAAGGTAAAACATTTCAAATGTTATCCTTTTTAGATAAAACTATAGTAAATATATTCGCATACAGTATCACCGAATAATTGATTGCAACACACTTTTTGCAATGAAGGTCTGCAGTAGCCTCAACAACTCTCTGTAGGGGAGCACCATGGGGAAGCCGTTTCAAATCAAATGACATTATATTGGTCACATACACGTGTTTAGCAGATGTTATTGCAGGTGTAGCGAAATGCTTGTGCTTCCAGTTGACAGTGCAGCAATATCTAACAAGTAAACATCTAATAAATTTCACAACATATACCCAATACACACAAATCTAAGTAAGGAATGGAATTAAGAACATGTGTAAATATGGACGAGCAATGTTAGAGCGGCATAGACTAAGATACAGTAGAAGAGTATAGAATGCAGTATATACATATGAGATGAGTAATGAAAGCGATGTAAACATTATTAAAGTGACATTATTAAAGTGACTTGTGTTCCATTTATTAAAGTGGCCAATGATTTCAAGTCTGTGTATATAGGCAACAGCCTCTCTGTGCTAGTGATGGCTGTTTGACAGTCTGATGGCCTTGAGATAGAAGCTGTTTTTCAGCCTCTCGGTCCCTGCTTTGATGCACCTGTACTGACCTCACCTTCTGGATGATAGCGGGGTGAACAGGCAGTGGCTCGGGTGGTTGTTGTCCTTGATGATCTTTTTGGCCTTCCTGTGACATTGGGTGCTGTAGGTGTCCTGGAGGGCAGGTAGTTTGCCCCAGGTGATGCATTGTGCACACTGCATCAACCTCTGGAGAGCCCTGCGGTTGTGGGCGGTGCAGTTGCCATACCAGGCTGTGATACAGCCTGACAAGATGCTCTCAATTGTGCATCTATAAAAGTTTGTGAGTTTTAGGTGCCAAGACAAATGTCTTCAGCCTCCTGTGCTGTCCCATCAATGTGGATGGGAGGATGCTCCCTCTGCTCTTTTTTGAAGTCCACGATCATCTCCTTTGTTGACGTTGAGTGAGAGGTTATTTGCCTGGCACCACACTCCCAGAGCCCTCACCTCCTCCCTGTAGGCTGTTTCATCGTTGTTGGTAATCAAGCCTATTACTGTTGTGTCGTCTGCAAACTTGATGATTGAGATTGGAGGCGTGCTTGCGACCCCACTTTGTCTCTATACTGATGTTTATCCTGTTTGTATTCTGCCATATTCCCAGTCACCTTGCCATGTTTCAATGCGGGGGTTCGCGCTTTCAGTTTTGCGTGAATGCAAAACTGGGGTAGGTTTTAATTTTCATCCTAAACATATTGATGGTCATTATGGCCAAACAGTTCTATTTTTGTTTCATCAGACCAGAGGACAGTTCTCCAAAAAGTATGATCTTTGTCCCCATTGTGCAGTTTCAAACTGCAGTCTGGCTTTTTTTATGGCGGTTTTGGAGCAGAGGCTTCTGCCTTGCTGAGCGGCCTTTCAGGTTATATAGATATAGGAATCTGTGGATATACATACTGTTGTACCTGTTTCCTCCAGCATCTTCACAAGGTCCTTTGCTCTTGTTCTAGGGTTCGATTTGCACTTTTCACACCAAAGTACGTTCATCACTAGGAGACAGAACGCGTCTCCTTCTTGAGTGGTATGACGGCTGCGTGGTCTCATGGTGTTTATACTTGCGTACTATTGTTTGTACAGATGAACGTGGTACCTTCAGGAATTTGGAAATTGCTCCCAAGGATGAACCAGTATTGTGGAGGGGTTGAAAAACAAGTTTTAATGACTCCAACCTAAGTGTATGTAAACTTCCGGAGGACATCCTCCAACCTATCAGAGCTCTTTCAACATGAACTGACATGTTGTCCACCCAAGCAGAGGATTCATCTACTACCGAAAGCATAAGCTACAGCTAGCTAGCAGTGCAAAAAAAAAATGTGGTGAGTAGTTGACTCAAAGATAGAGAGACAATAGTTGAACAGTTTAGTTTTGAACAAACTAATTTCTTCTTGAGAGAGAGAGAGAGAGAGAGAGAGAGAGAGAGAGAGAGAGAGAGAGAGAGAGAGAGAGAGAGAGAGAGAGAGAGAGAGAGAGAGAGAGAGAGAGAGAGAGAGAGAGAGAGAGAGAGAGAGAGAGAGAGAGAGAGATTTTTTTTCACACTTAGCTAACAAATGCAGCTAGCTAGTTTAGCCTGCTCAAACACCCGGCACAAACACTGGAACTCTACCAAGTCAAGGTAAACTTTTAGTTTCATTAATTTATTGCCACTGAGGCTCGCTGGTGTAAGTGCTAAACTGTTTTCTGGCTGTACACTAAGGTTACTGCATGATTGTGGCTGGTTTACTAATGCATTAGTTATATTAGCTATGTTGACTAAGACATTACTTAATCTAATATGGTGGCAACGATGTAGACTGTGTAGCAGTTATGATATGGTCTGGCTTGGAAAGTTGTTTTTGCCTGGTCACATACAGCTGATGTGTTGTGCATTGAAGTCCTCAGGTGAAGGGAAACGGTGAGAGGACGAGAGCGCATAGATGCAAGAAGAAATACAACGTGCTTATTATGAAAGTTAAGTGTGTTTACGTGTGACCAGGGGTGTATTCATTCCACCGATTCTGTCAAACAAAAAATCTTAAACGGAAGCAAACGTAACGAAATAGGGATGAACATACATGAATTTGTCCAATAGAAACTTTTGTTTGCAACTGTTGGGCTAATGATTACACCATAGATCAGCTAGATGCAAGCAAGCGTGGGCAAGGCGGTATTGAATGCGTTACACTCTGTCCATGTGCCACTGTCTGTCACCTAAAATGTTTATCTCTACCTGTGTGCACCTACGTTCTAAACTTTCAATCATAGGCTAGGTTGTAGCAACCTCATGATGGGTATAGGGAAAATTTGAGTATCGTGTAATAGCCTAAACCTATCGCTGTTACATTGAACTGGGTGAATGGCAGTCATCCAATATGCTGTAATAGAAATAAGGCCATGCTCATGAAAAGAAATGTGTCCTCCCTCATCTTAAACGGCACCGACCGCCACTGGTGTTAAGTACTGATGTTTGTGTTAGTGTGGCTGTGTATGACATCACAGCGTATATAAACAGGAATCAAGTGAGACCGATGTCACTGGATTTAAACATCAACCTTATGACAGTTCAAACAATTGTCTGCATCCCAAATGGCACCCTGTTCTCTACATAGTGCACAACTGTTTGACCAGAGCCATATGGGCCCTGGTCACTGGCACAACGCTCTTACACGCTAGGCTACCTTGTGCGCTATATAGGGAATAAGGTGCCATTTGGGATGCAAGCCATTGACTGAAAGTCTTGAAGTGAAAGGCCATGACAGTGACACTCTAAAGCAAGGGTCAGGAAATAGTATACAATGTTTAAATTCCCCAATTGGGTGGGAGGGTCAGGAATTTGACTTTTTTTCTCCCCCAAATGGAAGCAATCACTTCTTTCCACTCTGTGTTGGAACGCCACCTCGTTCCCTCACATCCAGAGGGAAAATAAGTCGGAGCGAGCGTCTGTGGCGATTCCCATTTTTAGAAGGATCCCAGCTGCTGCTCCTCCCGGCAGAAATCAGGAGCCAGGAAGGAATGGACGCCATGATCAAAATAACACATGGCCAGATAAAAACAGAGGGATGAGGGATGTGCAGGCAAACAAGAGTCTATCCAGTGTTCCGTGACACGCGAGTTATGTCCCTGGATGCATCATAACCTCCGCCCACTCCCACCACCCCTCACGGACTCCGACAACAGCCCCCTCACCCGTGTCCCGAGTCACGAGTGTTGAAGCCAAGCTGGTTGGCTGGGTCTTTGGAGGGTGGGGTGTTTTGTCCTCTGACTCTCTCCCACGTTGACTGTCCTCCGGAAGACGATCTCCGCTGGGCCCTTGACTCCTGGGAAGACCTTGTTTTTTCTTCTCTCTCAGGATACTTTGTCATCTTCCAAAGTCCACCTGGTGACACAATCACACAACAAAAAGAACAAAAAGACCTGGGAGCAAATTCAGCGGGACAGGGTTACAGCAAGATTGAGGGGTCAGTTCAGTTTTCAATCTAGTCAGTTCTGAAAGTGACCTGAATTGAGAAAATCCTCATGGAAAACAATGGAGGAATTTTCAATTTAAGAATTTGAATTTACTCCCTTAAATGGACTGAATTAACCTCAACCCTGAGTTACAGAACATCACAAATAAGATTGTGGTTCTGTACCTCACATGATGTGTTTCCATACTACACTATCAAATTATACAGTGCATGCTGCATTCCATATTGATACCGCAGGCGACAATACCTGGCTCGATACAGATGTCTGGGTGCAGACTTGAGTTCAATGCAAGTGCCAGATACATCAAGCTAAGCCTTTGGTCAAACAACCTTCGTCAGAGAGAGCAAACGTGGTGACAGCTCACCCTTTGACTTGCTATCCCTACTCGAGAACATTGTGCCAAGGTCAATAGCAAACACTTGGCCTGATTCAAAGTGGACCTTCTTGGAACTCACGACTGGACTGTTTTGGTTGTTTACATAAGAAACCTTGAGTTGAGGTGCTTTTTTGGCCATAAGGCAGATAGCGAGCGGATCCTCTGTCAAATCGCATTGAGTTGTTATCATTTTGTTTTCCACCATGTTTGACGTCTCACATTAATCATGGTAGCCCTGTGCGGGATCTCTCCTCCCATCTACCCAAAATGGCAACCCCTCAGGGCTCAACCAAACTTTCTAAGAGCTGTATAAAAAATTAATATACAGTATTTTAAGTGAAAAGAAACTAATTTGACCTATGCACTTGTCAGCATAAGCAGCTTGACTACTGCTAGAGTACAGTAGCTTTATTTGGGGCTCCTGAGTGGCGCAGCGGTCAGTGCAAGAGGCTTCACTGCAGTCCCTGGTTCGAATCCAGGCTGCATCACATCCGACACAAATTAAGCCTAGTCCTGAACTAAAAAGCAAGATCAATTGAAATTCTCCAGCCTAATTAGCTAATTGGGAGGCGCATAATTGGCCCAGCATCGTCTGGGTTTGGCCATCATTGTAAATAATCATTTGTTCTTAACTGACTTGCCTAGTTAAATAAAGGTTCAACAAAAAATACATATACTGCACTTCAACAACTGTTGTACTCACATTGGATTGGTTGATTTGGATTCAAACTTTCTCTCAAACAGCCTAATACATACTCTTAGAGTAGGTTTACCCAATTAATGTACTTGACAATATACATGTGTTTTTTCATGTAAGACATCATATCATTCCACGAGGACACAAATTAAGCCTAGTCCTGAACTAAAAAGCAAGATCAATTGAAAGCCTCCAGCCTAAATTCTTTCTAGTCCAGGACTAGGTATAATCTGTGTCCGAGAAACCGTTCTTTAACCCTACATTTGACCTAGCCCAGGGGTTCGAAAACCTTTTTGGGCCAGGAACCCATTTTACTATCTGAATATTCTCGCAACCCTAACCATGTGAAAGAAATATGTAATTAACAGCCAATGTTAGCTTTTTAAATTTTGAGACAAACATTCTAAGTATTTCTAATTGTCTTCTCAACTCAACTTCACATGCTTTTAATGTGGGGCTATGACAGTCAATTGCAAATTGGTCTGACATAAGGTATCTTATCTCACCACTTCATTAAATAGTACCCGCAAAACACCAGTCTCAACTTCAACTGTGAAGAGGTGACTCTGGGAGCTGGCCTTCTAGGCAGAGTTCCTTTGTCCAGTGTCTGTGTTCTTTTACACATCTTAATCCTTTATTTTTATTGGCCAGTCTGAGATATGGCTTTTTCTTTGTCACTCTGACTAGAAGGCCAGCATCCCGGAGTTGCTTCTTCTCTATTGACATTGAGACTGGTGTTTTGCGGGCCCTATTTAATTATGCTGCCGGTTGAGAACTTGTGAGGCGTTTGGTTCTCTAACAAGACACTCTAATGTCCTCTTGCTCAGTTGTGCGCTGGGGTCTCCCACTCCTCTTTTTTTCTGGTTAGTGCCAGTTTGCCCTGTTCTGTGAAGGGACTAGTACACAGCGTTGTACGAGATCTTCAGTTTCTTGGCAATTTCTCACATGGAATAGCATTCATTCATTTCTCAGAACAAGAATAGACTGATGAGTTTCAGAAGAAAGTTCTTTGATTCTGGCCATTTTGAGACTGTATTCGAACCAACAAATGCTGATGCTCCAGATACTCAACTAGTCTAAAGAAGGCCAGTTTTATTGCTTCTCTGATCAGAAAAACCATTCTCAGCTGTGCTAACATAATTGCAAAAGGGTTTTCTAATGATCAACTAGCTTTTAAAATGATAAACTTGGATTAGCTAACACAACGTACCATTGGAACACAAGAGTGATGGTTGCTGATAATGGGCCTCTGTATGCCTATGCAGATATTCCATAAAGAATCTGCAGTTTCCAGCTACAATAGTCATTTACAACATTAATGTCTACACTGTATTTCTGATCAATTTGATGTTATTTTAATAGATAGAAAAATGTGCTTTTCTTTCAAAAACAAGGACATTTCTAAGTGACCCCAAACTTTTGAATGGTAGTGTACTGTATATAAACTCAACAAAAAAACGAAACGTCCTCTCACTGTCAACTGCGTTTATTTTCAGCAAACTTAATGTGTAAATATTTGTATGAACATAACAAGATTCAACAAATGAGACATAAACTGAACAAGTTCTCCAGACATTTGACTAACAGAAATGCAGTAATATGTCCCTGAATAAAGGGAGGGTCAAAATCAAAAGTAACAGTCAGTTACTGTCAATGTATTTTTTTTCTGCCCACTCTTCCGTAAAGCCCAGCTCTGTGAAGTGTCTCTGATTTATTCCCTCATTGCCTGGTCCGTGAGTTTTGGTGGGCTCTCTTGGCAGGTTTGTTGTGGTGACATATTCTTTCCATTTTTTAATAATGTATTTAATGGTGCTCCGTGTTCAAAGTCAAAGTTTTTGATATTTTCTTATAACCCAACCCTGATCTGTACTTCTCCACAACTGTGTCCCTGACCTGTTTGGAGAGCTTAGTGGTGTTGCAGACTCTGGGGCCTTTCAGAACATGTGTATATATTCTGAGATCATGTGACATATCATGTGACACTTAGATTGCACACAGGTGGACTTTATTTAACTAATTATGTGACTTCTGAAAGTAACTGGTTGCACCAGATCTTATTTAGGGGCTTCATAGCAAAGGGGGTGAAAACATATGCCTGCACCATTTTTTTGTTTACATTTTTGTTAAATTCTTTTCATTTTTAAGTAATTTTTTTCATTTCACTTCACCAATTTGGACTATTTTGTCCATGTCCATTTCAAA
Source organism: Oncorhynchus nerka (assembly GCF_034236695.1). Lineage (NCBI taxonomy): Eukaryota > Metazoa > Chordata > Actinopteri > Salmoniformes > Salmonidae > Oncorhynchus > Oncorhynchus nerka. The sequence goes on from NC_088397.1 coordinate 32,843,111, forward strand.
TCCATTTAAATGACATGTTGTTATGCAAAAAAAATAGGAAAAATGCTAAGGGGGATGAATACTTTTGCAAGCCACTGTACTTTTGCACAATGAGCACATTTATGCGTGCGCATCATTCTCACGATGTCACGCGAGACTAGGTGTGTGTGCAGGAATCAGATGCAGAGAGAGAGTAACGGAGTAAAGTGCTTTACTGTTGCACACCAAACTGATAAGCCTAATACAATACAGGGCGCAGGACACTATACCAGACAACCCAAAACCACATGGTGTCCAGTATAGAAAAAAAAATACACCACGACCTAATATGTACACACGTAACAAAAGACAATCCCGCACAAAACAAGGGAGGGTCAAACTACTACATATAGGGAAGCTAATTAAACCAAAATACACACAGGTGAAACTAATAAGACAAAACCAACAGACAAACGAAAAAGGGATCGGTAGCGGCTAGTAGGACGGTGACGACGACCGCCGAGCACCACCCGAACAGGCAGGGGAGCCAACTTCGGCTGAAGTCGTGACACATGACCTTGTCAGTCAACCAAGCTATGCCAAATGACTGGCCAGTCAACAAAAAATGGTTGATATGCAGGCTGGATAACTTTCTTGTCTCTAGCTAGATAGCTAGCCAACTTCAGCTAACTCAGTCAGGTCAAACATTGCACCTGGAATGACAGTACACTACCGTTTTAGTTTTTCCAATTGGCATTTACTTGGATTTATCCATGATAATGAAGCTGATGCGTGATTTCACCTGGCTCAAAAAAAGTTGTCTCATCTCATCTGGCCTCCATTCACTCTGTATGTATGGTACAGATATCGAAATTCAAAAGTGAAACAATGCGGACAGCGAGGCATATGTTAACCCCCTTTACCAAACCAAATGCTAGATTAGAATCAAGGGGAAATAATGTGCAATTTGAGATAAATATAAGAGATGATTTGGACAGCATCATGAACATGATGATATGAAGGCGCACTGATAATACAGATGGAACTGTTATAGCAGGTATAGTGCAACTGTTAGCAGGTATAGTGTACCTGTGATGGACGATGCAGTACTTCTTGAGACACTGCTCGTCCAATCAACATTCAGGATCCAAACAACCCGTTTTATAATTATAAACCATTTGTACACTGCAAATTGACCGCAAGTACCCCAAACAGATAGTATTTCATAAAAGCATAATCATTTCGAACCAACCTAATAAGATTCACATTTTAAAAAAGAAATAAAAATGAAACTTAGGGGGAAAATAACCACCCGCGGGTCAAATTTGCTGGGGAACCCTGATACAATCACGTTTGTTCAGATAGTATGACTGGGAGAGTTAGGTGAGGCCAAATGTAAAATTAGAGCCATTATGATAGGTTGCAGAATTTAATTTTTATATTATTTTAGGGGCATTCTGAATAAAAAATAAAATGTATGAAAACACAGAGAGACGAAAGATACATTTTGTATTGGTCAAATATTTGCGGACGCCTGTCTCCCCTTGGAAACCATTAATACAAGCCACTGGTGGAAGAACACCCACAGACCGGGCATGCCCACTGACTGGCCTCAGTTCCAATGGCAACACACACATTCAGCAGGCAAAATTTGGCTAATCAGAGTTTGTCTAATGTAGTGAACAGTGTTACAAACTAATGCAGCAGACTGTATGAGAGTAGTGTATGGTCCAACAAGGTGACCATTATTAGAGACCGCTGGAGGGTAAAATTCAATGGACTCTAATGAAAACTCTCTTTCAGGAGTGGGCACAAAAACAAATAGAAGAAAGAGCTAGAGGCACAGCAAGCAAAAAAGGAGTAAAGCATGCCTTCATCTGTCTTCATGACCTCATGCTACAGTACATCTATCTCAGTGATGCTAAAGGCCTTTGTAAACTCTTACGTCGGATTCAGTCTTTTACGATTTCACGTCACACTGTGCGATGTTGCCAAATTAAAATCTTGATATTAACCTTGCCAAATTGTACGATTCTGTTGTCACATTCTGTCCTCACATTCTGCGATTGGCCTTCGTGGCTACGTCAGCCGACATAGGCTACGTCGGCTAGAGTGGTGCATTTGATCTGTGCTTGTGCCAGAACCAGCAGCGCAAGCCTTTCTCTATGCTCATGTGTGAGTGAAGTGAGTTCGGAAAAACTGAAAGTAGATTTATGCATCTCAGAAACAGTTTTCACATCCAACTGTCTGAACTCAGAATCGGTAGGCTTCCCCAAAGTTACAAGGTTACTGTGGTAGAACATTTATTTGGATTTGATTTTGTGCATGATTCAAAATCCCATCAGGTAGCCTGATTTTAGATGTGTCATGTCAACACGATTATTAGGGAAATTGTTCTTCTTGCACAGCATGCAGATGTTTAAATGAAACAATTTTATTAATCTGACTATTCCCAATAATCGTATTATTGTGTGCATACTCGGTGTCGGCCATGTTTCTATTGGTCAGTCACCAGGATCGGCTCATAACACCAGCCACACCACCTGATAAAGGCAAAGAAATTCTGACACTGCCAGAACTTTGTCGGCGCCTACCACCAACATAGTGGTACATAAATTGGCAGACGTAAGTACCTGGCTCACCTCAGACTGAAGAGCCTAGACGTCCGACAATCGTAACTTACAAGAACTACCAGCATTACGACCAGGAATACAACTTCACTGAAGCAGGTCCTTTGTTCGCTCTCCCCAGGGCAATTGAACTCATTCCAGTGGCTGAACCAAAACATTGCCGGTGAAAGAGAGGCACTCGGAGCGGCCTGCTGGTTCGACTTAGGAAGCGCGTACACCACCTGCCATATATTACTCGCTAATGTTCCGTCTTTGGATAACAAAATCGACGAGCTCAGGGTAAGGATTTTTTTATTTATTATGCAAACTGGAAACCACATATCCTGAGGCTGCATTTATTGTAGCAGGGGATTTTATCAAAGCAAATTTGAGGACTAGGCTGCCAAAGTTCTATCAACATATCGACTGTTGTACTCGCGTGTGTAAAACACTCGACCACTGCTATTCAAATTTCTAGGATGCTTACAAGGCCCTCCCCCGCCCTCCTTTCAGCAAATCTGACCATGACTCCATTTTGCTCCTCCCTTCCTATGGGCAGAAACTCAAACAGGAAGTACCCGTGCTAAGGACTATTCAATGATGGTCTGATCAATCAGAATCCACACTTCAGGATTGTTTTGATCACGTGGACTGGGATATGTTCCGGGTCACTTGCAAAAATAATTTGGATTAACACACTGAAACGGTGATTGAGTTTATCAGGAAGTGTATAGGAGATGTCGTACCCACTGTGACTACTAAAACCTACCCTAACCAGAAACCGTGGATAGATGGCAGCATTCAAGCAAAACTGAAAGCGCTAACCACTGCATTTAACCATGGCAAGGTGACTGGGATTATGGCAGAATACAAACAGGGTAGTTATTCACTCTGCAAGGCAATCAAATAGGCAAACTGTCAGCATAAAGACAAAGTGGAGTCGCAATGCCACAGCTCAGACATGAGATGCATGTGGCAGGGTCTACAGACAATCATAGACTACAAAAGGATAACCAGCCACATCGCCGACACGACTTCTTGCTTCCGGACAAGCTAAACACCTTCTTCGCCCACTTTAAGGATAACACAGTTCCACCAACACAGCCCGTTACCAAGGACTCTGGGCTTTCATTCACCGTGGCCGACGTGAGTAAAACATTTAAACACGTTAACCCTCGCAAGGCTGCCGGCCCAAACGGTATCCCTAGCCTCGTCCTCAGAGCATGCGCAGACCAGCTGGCTGGTGTGTTTACAGGCATATTTAATATTCCCCTATCCCAGTCTGCTGTCCCCACATGCTTCAAGATGGCCACCATTGTTCCTGTAACCAAGAAAGCAAAGGTAACTGAACTAAATTACTATCACCCCGTAGCACTCACCTCTGTCATCATGAAGTGCTTTGAGCGACTGGTCAAGGATCATATCACCTCTATCCTAGACCCACTTCAATTGGCTTACCACCCCAATAGATCCACAGACGATCAAATCGCCATCCCTCTACACACTGCCCTATCCCATCTGGTCAAGAGGAATACCTACAGTATGTATGAATGCTGTTCATTGACTATAGCTCAGCATTCAACACCATAGTACCCTCCAAGCTCATAATTATGCTTAAGGCCCTGGGTCTGAACCCCTTGTGCAAATGGGTCCTGGACTTCCTGACGGGTCGCCCCCATGTGGTGAAGGTAGGAAACAACACCTCCACCTCGCTGATCATCAACACTGGGGCTCCACAAGGGTGCATGCACAGCCCACTCCTGTACTCCCTGTTCACCCATGACTGCGTGGCCAAGCACACCTCCAACTCAATCATCAAGTTTATAGATTACACAACAGTAGTAGGTGTGATTACCAACAATGATGAGACAGCCTAAAGGGAGGAGGTGAGGACTCTGGGAGTCTGGTGCCAGGAAAATAACCTCTCACTCAACAAAACAAAGGAGATGGTCGTGGACTTCAGGAAACAGCAGAGGGTGCACCCCCAAGTTCCTTGGCGTACCCATCACTGACAAACTGAAATGGACTACCCACACAGACAGTGTGGTGAAGAAGGCGCAACAGAGCCTTTTCAACTTCAGGAGGCTGAAGAAATTTAGCTTGGCACCTAAAACCCTCACAAACTTTTACAATTGAGAGCATCCTGTTGGGCCCAACACATCACCTGGGGAAAACGACCCTCCCTCCAGGACACCTACAGCACCCGATGTCACAGGAAGGCCAAAAATATCATAAAGGACATCAACCACCCGAGCCACTGCCTGTTCACCCCGCTATCATCCAGAATGCGAGGTCAGTACAGGTCCATCAAAGCTGGGACTGAGAGACTGAAAAACAAGGCCATCAGACTGTTAAACAGCCATCACTACCACATTAGAGGCTGATGCCTATAGACACAGACTAGAAATCACTGGCCACTTTAAGACTTGGAACACTAGTCACTTTGATAATGTTTACATATCTTGCATTACTCATCTCATACTATATATAGACTGTATTCTCTACTATTCTACTGTATCTTAGTCACTTTAGTGCTTTTACACCTGCATTGTTTGCTGTTTGGGGTTTTAGGCTGGGTTTCTGTACAGCACTTTGAGATATCAGCTGATGTACGAAGGGCTATATAAATAAATTTGATTTGATTTGATTTGATTTAGTAATGTTTACACATCTTGCATTATTCATGTCATATGTATATACTGTATTCTATATTATTCTACTGTCGTTTCTGTATTCTATATTATTCTACTATGAAGCATTTCGCTACACCCGCAATAAAATCTGCTGAAAACATGTATGTGACCAATAAAAAAGCGACCAGGTTTTTGGGGTTGAACTGGGAGTACAGTACTGTAGTGGTGGGACAGAGGAGATGGCAACAGATTTGACGAGTTAACTTTGGTCAACTCGGAGTTCAACTCGAGATAACTGGTAGAATGAAAGTGGCTCACCTTTTAGCCAGGTATACAGTGCCTTGCAAAATTATTCATCCCCTTTGGCGTTTTTCCTATTTTGTTGCATTACAACCTGCAATTTAAATTGATTTTTATTTGGATTTCATGTAATGGACATACACAAAATAGTCGAAATGGTGAAGTGAAATGAAAGAATAACTTGTTTAGAACTTCTTTGGGATCGCTGTCCCTTCCACGGGACGGTTGAGCGTAGGCTAATACGATTATCATGAGGTTGTAAGTAACAAGAACATTTTCCAGGACATAGACATGTCTGGTATTGGCAGAAAGCTTACATTCTTGTTAAACTAACTGCCCTGTCCAATTTGCAGTAGCTATTACAGTGAAAGAATACCATGCTATTGTTTAAAGAAAGTGAACAATTTTGAACATGAAAAGTTATTAATAAACAAATTAGGCACATTTGGGCTTGATACAACATTTTGAACAGAAAGGAAATGGTTCATTGGATCAGTCTAAAACTTTGCACATACGCTGCTGCCATCTACTGGCCAACATCTAAATTGCACATCGGCTGAAATAATACGTTATGGCCTTTCTCTTGCATTTCAAAGATGATGGTACAAAAAAATGTAATAGAACAGTTGGTTTTATCTTTGTATTATCTTTTACCAGATCTATAATATGCACATCCTTGTTTCAGGGCCTGAGATACAGGCAGTTAGATTTGGGTATGTCCGTTTAGGCAAACATTTTTTTAAAGGGGGCGGATCCTTACAATTAAAAATGGAAAAGTGGTGTAGTCAACCCCTTTGTTATGAAGCCCCTAAATAAGATCTGGTGCAACCAGTTACCTTCAGAAGTCACATAATTAGTTTAATAAAGTCCACCTCTGTGCAATCTAAGTGACACATGATCTGTCACATGATCTCAGTATATGTAATGAAAGGCCCCAGAGTCTGCAACACTACAAAGCAAGGGGCACCACCAAGAGAGCGGCACCATGAAGACCAAGGCGTCAGGAACAAAGTTGTGGAGAAGTACAGATCAGGTTTGGGTTATAAAAAAATATCCAAACTTTGAACATCCCACAGAGAACCATTAAATCCAGTATTAAAACATTGAAAGAATATGGCACCACAACAACCCTGCCAAGAGAGGGCCACCCACCAAAACTCACGGACCAGGCAAGGAGGGCATTAATCAGAGAGGTAACAAAGAGTCCAAAGATAACCCTGAAGGAGCTGCAAAGTTCCACAGGGGATATTTGAGTATCTGTCCATAGGACCACTTTAAGCCGTACACTCCACAGAGCTGGGCTTTACAGAAGAGTGGGCAGAAAAAAAGCCATTGCTTAAAGTAAGCAAAAACTATTTATGTTTGCCAAAAGGCATGTGGGAGACTCCCCGAACATATGGAAGAAGGTATTCTGGTCAGATGACACTATAATCAAGCTTTTTGGCCGTCAAGGAAAATGATATGTCTGGCGCAAACCCTACACCTCTAATCACCCCAAATCCCCATCCCCACAGTGAAGCATGGTGGTGGCAGCATCATGCTGTGGGGATGTTGTCAGGGATTGGAAACTAGTAATAATTGAAGGAATGAATGGTGCTAAATACAGGGAATTTCTTGTGGGAAACCTGTTTCAAGTCTTTCAGAGATTTTAGACTTGGACGGAGGTTCACCTTCCAGTAGGACAATGACCCTAAGCATACTGCTAAAGAAACACTTGAGTGGTTTAAGGGGAAACATTTAAATGTCTTGGAATGGCCTAGTCAAAGCCCAGACCTCAATCCAATTGAGAATCTGTGCTATGACTTAAAGATTGCTGTACACCAGTGGAACACATCCAACTTGAAGGAGCTAGAGCAGTTTTGCCTTAAAGAATGGGCAAAAATCCCAGTGGCTAAATGTGCCAAGCATATAGAGACATACCCCAAGATACTTGCAGCTGTAATTTCTGCAAAAGGTGGCTCTACAAAGTATTGACTTTGGGGGGGGTGAATAGTTATGCACGCTCAAGTTTTCAGCAAAAAATATTTTTGCATCTTCAAAGTGTTAGGCATGTTGTGTAAATCAAATGATAGAAAACAACCCCCCAAAAAAATAATTTTAATTCCAGGTTGTAAGGAAACAAAATAGGAAAAATGCCAAGGGGGGTGAATACTTTCGTTAAGCCACTGTATTTATATTTTCCATAAACATTTGGAGACTAAATATAGTTTACATTTTGTCAGCAGTTTAATTAAGGCAACCCTGTCTGTTTTGCCTCATAGCACACACGTCGGTTTTGTTGCTAAACAACCAGGGTTGGGGAGTAATGGACATTACATGTAAGTCGGGAATACAAAAATACGGTACTGTCATCTGTTACATTACCAGCAAAAATATTGTAATCAGATTACAGCTACTTTTGAAAAACTAGATGATTACTTTGAGGATTACTTTTATATTCAGAAAGGACATTTGCAAAAAACAATCTTTGACAATTCTCTATTGTCTCAATAACATGCAAATCAGCATTGAAAAAATATGCAAGTTTAAGTTTGTTCCAGCTCAGCGAGTCTGACCACAAGTCAGAGTCCACTATGATGACACACCAAATATGTTTGATCGATCGGGGGAAGGGGCAGGAATAGGCTTTTGTCCAAGGTATGTCTTCCAATGGTCCGAATGCGGTCGGCATCCAAAGATTATCTAACTTGAATAAACTGGGACGGAGGATTTTTTATTTTTTTTAAATAAAAAGATAATACACTAATCATTTATATCTTGATTAGATAAGTATTCAACCCCCTGTCAATGCATTAGAATCACCTTTGGCAGAGATTATAGCTGTGTTTCTTTCTGCGTAAGACTCTAAGAGATTTTCACATGTAGATTGTGTAACATTTGGCCATTATTATTTTCAAAATTCTTTAAGTGCTTTCTAATTGGTTGTTAATCATTGCTAGACAACCATTTTCAGGTCTTGCCATAGATTTTTAAGAAGATTGAGGTCAAAACTGTAACTCGGGTACTCCGGAACATTCACTGACTTCTCGGTAAGAAACAGTGTAGATTTGGCCTTGTGTCTTGCTGAAAGGTGAATTAATCTCCCCCGGTGTCTGGTGGAAAGCATACTGAACCAGATTTCCCTCTAGGATTTTTCCTGTGCTTAGTTCCATTCTGTTTATTTTTTTATCCTGAAAAACCAGTCCTTGATGATTACAAGCATCCCCATAACATGATGCAGCCACCAGTATGCTTGGAAATATGAAGAGTGGAACTCAGTAATGTGTTGTATTGGATTTGCCTCAAACATAACACTTTCTATTCAGGGCAAAAAGCTAATTGCTTTGCCACAATTTTATCAGTATTGTTTTAATACCTTATTGCAAATAGGATGCATGTATTCTGTATTCTGTGAAGGTGTCCTTCTTTTCACTCTGTCAATTATTAAGTATTGTGGAGTAACTACAATGTTGTTGATCCATCCTCAGTTTTCTGTCACACCCATTAAACTCTGTAACTGTGTAACTGTAAAGTCACCATTGGCCTCCTGGTGAAATCCCTGAGCGGTTTCCATAGGAAGGACGCCTGTATCTTTGTAGTGACTGAGTGTATTGATACAGCATCCAAAGATTAATTAATAACTTCATCACGCTCAAGCACAAATCAATGTCTGCTTTTGATTTTTTTTTTACCCCATCTACCAATTAGGTGCCCTTCTTTGCGAGGCATTGGAAAACCTAATTGTTTTTTTTTGGGGGGGGGGGCAACAAGCTGTTCCACAAGGAGCAATAGGAGTGGGAAAAAGGTGCATTGATAAGCACACCGAAGATGGCATTAACGATAATTATAAAGATAAAGAGAACACTTCTAAAAGCCTATTTCACACTGCCTGCTGATTGATACGCCACAGGAGGGTGAATTACCAGGGGATCTTTCCCCAAACTTTTCTCTTGTAACTTTACTATGCTTTCTACTATACTCTACTATCTCTGCCTCTACTGTAGCCGTCTTTGGTGAATGGACTGAGAGGCATGTATAAGTAAACACATTCTCCATTACATCCTCATTTAAAATCAAGTGAATAATCTTTGTTTTGTATTCTTGTTTATTTTCTGCTAAGGAGGTCCAGTATGTTAATATGATTGTATTACTGATGACTGTATTACATGCTGGTGAAAGTTTACTTGAGTGAAATATTGTTATGTTTACGTTTTGGTATTGTAATACTTTCTGTATCTGATCTCATCACCTGCTGCTTGCATTTCAATTCGCTAAGTTGTTAATTAGTTACACAATTGTCATGATAAATCATGCAACGATGCTTTAACATCAGTTAACAACCATCTTCGTGCAGAATAGCATTGCCTGGACACATATGTATTATTTGGGGTGAGACTCCAAATAATATTGGAGATACTATGGTCAAAGAGTAGCTAATACCGACAGTCAAGGTAAGAATAGACGTAGCTATAACGTTTTACTTCTGTTTGCATTAGTGGAAACCAAGACTGTTCTCAGGACAGGTTTGCTGCTTTTGACTGGCAAAAGTGACTTTTCGTAGCACAGGTTAGGTGGAATTAAGCAGCAGGTTAAGAAAATGTATTAGGTTAAGGTTAGGGAAATGGTTGAGGTTGGCTAAAATGTTACAATTGTCCCGCTACAACTGGGACTGCCCTGAGAACAGTGTTGGTTTCCACTAATGCGATGCTGCGCACCCGGAAGCCTAGCTAGCAACTATCGTTACATCGTCAACCAATGGAACAGATTCAATTTAATTTCAATAAAAGGCTATCTGGCTTGAATTCAATTTTAATTATGGCCTAGATATGGCTGAGAAGACAAATAATGGCATATTGTAAAAGCAAGAGCCTGTAACCTTTTCAGCTCTCCTCTCTCCTCCACTCTGACTTTCTCTACACCTCTTTCTCCCTCTCCACCTCATACTCCCTCTCTCTGCCCAACACCTTTCTCCCTATCTCCTCTCTCTCCATCTCTTTCTGTGAACCTTAACCTCCCTCCCTTGAGTGTCGCACTTATTCATCTGAGCCTGCCCTCTCCCGCCGTCAAAACACCATTATTCCCAAGAAACACACGCTTAGATAATTACTGCGTAAATCACGGCAATCAATTAAGCAGGTGAGGGAGGTAAGGAAAGCAGAGCAGAGTGAAAACATCAACAGAGAGAGGCTCTGATGAGGCCCAGAGTCAAAGATAACTTGTACCACGCACATAAGCACAGTCGCACACACTCTAAGCAACGCATAAACACCTCCATAGGAACTAGCAAGTCCAGGCACTTAATCATCACTTAGGAAGACACAAGACACAAGCCCAAATGAACCAACACACACATTCACACACTTATACATGTTCTCTCTCTTTCTGTTACATGCACATACAGTGTGCCCACGTGCTCCCAAGGCAGTCCACTCCCAACCCATGTTTCATCTCCATACCCAGACCCCGCGGGACAGCTAAAATATAGACTGGCACGTAAATGTGTCTCGTCTTTTTGCAACATTATGAATAGGGGTCAACCCGGGCCTCACAGGGTTAAGTGACCTACAAACACGGTGGCTCATACACAGCCAGAGTTAGTTGTGAGATCTTCCGCCTCACAATCCTCTCTTTTCCCCATACAGTGCTTCACTCCACAGGGTCCCCTGTTGTTGCCTGAGCGGTGACATGAGAATGCGGCCCTCTCTCCGTCAGATCTGGGTTCAAGCGCTATTCGAAACTACTTTTAAAATCACTGTGTCGGTTCTTGATCGAGCTTGCCTGGCTTATTGGACCAATATAATAGTCCCAAAAGTTGCAAACCACATCCATCTGGCACTCTAGGCAGGTTACACCAAACTCTTAACCATTTCTAATTGTATTTGAACCCATGTGTGATTTTCTCGCCGTGTGTAAACAGTGTTATGTAATTGTACCACTGTGGGGTGAAAAATGGGCCAAATAAGCCACGAGAATCTCCCGATAAGGAGCGCCACGCAGACGTTAGTGGAGGAGAGGAGCCAGCACAGTGGCCAAAGGCCTGTCGCTCCTAAATCACCATGCCTGAGGGAGGGAGAGAGAGAGAGAGGGGGAGAGAGAGAGAAAGAGAGGGAAGGTAGAGGTAAGAGGGGAAGAGAAAGGAGGTAGGTAGAGAGGTGAGGGGGAAAGGGACAGAGAGAGAGGGCGAAGTATAGAGATAAAGAGGGGTCAGGGTAGGGAGAGAGTGACGAAAGAGATGCTATTTCAAGAGAAGTGTTTATTGATAATTTATTTCCCTGAGCACTTGTTGATGTGAAGATGTACAGTACATTATACAGATTTTTGGCCTTAAGACAGAACTGCCACCCCTCTGCCCCTCTTAGCAACTGTATCATCAATCTCAAGCTTTGGTGGGGAGAGCACTTTTCTGATAAGTTTTGTGTTGCTGTGTTTGCATTATTTCATCACATCTTTCTTCAGTATCGTAATTCAAGCATCTTCACCAAAAAAATGTTCAGAACAAAAGTGATGCCAATTCATCAGACATTATTTGACAGTTCAACTTTTATTTAGCTCATGGTTCTACCATAAAGAATGGGTGGAATTCAAATTCCAGAAACAAATGAATGTGAATTGTAAATTCTGGCTGTTTTCCCCTGACTTTGCACATAGTCCTCTGACTATGCGGTTCCTTTGTCTTTGTCTCCGAAGAATGGGCTCTTCATCGACAAAATTCCTTCTCCTCACGCTACAGAATCCGCAGAAGTCATTGTTGAGAGTAAACTTCGAATCTGGAAAGCTGCTGAGGGCCCTCGCGCCACCCGACACCCCACCCAGGAATGCAAGGTGCAAGGGCAGCAATTTCCCTCGGCAGGCTGTCTTAACACGCCACACACAGGGGCCGTCATTATGGCTAGTCCATGCTACCCTGCCGGGGACAGAGGGTTCATACTGTAGTGTGTGTGTGTGTGTGTGTGTGTGTGTGTGTGTGTGTGTGTGTGTGTGTGTGTGTGTGTGTGTGTGTGTGTGTGTGTGTGTGTGTGTGTGTGTGTGTGTGTGTGAAGAGAGAGCGAGGGGAAAAAGAAAGTGAGAGAATACGAAAAGGGTAATACAGTAATACATTGTAAAATATTCTGAAGAACAAATGTGTGTACGAGTGTGTATGTCAAATCAAATACAGTCACATTAGTCACATGCGCCAAATACAGTGAAATGCTTACTTACGAGCCCCTAACCAAGAGTGAAGTTTAAAAAAAATATGGATAAGAAATTAAAAAGCAGCAGTAAAATAACAATAGCGAGACGATATACAGAGGGGTACCGATACAGAGTCAATGTGTGGGGGCACCGGTGCACTGAGGTAAGATGTACATGTAGGTAGAGTTGTTAAAGTGACTATGCAAATGAAAATAGTCTGGGTAGTCATTTGATTAGATGTTCAGGAGTCTTATGGCTTGGGGGTAGAAGTTGTTTAGAAGCCTCTTGGACCTAGACTTGGAGCTCTGGTACCGCTTGCCGTGCGGTAGCAGAGAGAAGATTCTATGACTAGGGTGGCTGGAGTCTTTGACAGTTTTTAGGGCCTTCCTCTGACACCGCCTGGTATAGAGGTTCTGAATGGCAGGAAGCTTGGCCCCAGTGATGTACTGGGCCGTTTGCTCTACCCTCTATATTGCCTTGTGCCGAGCAGTTGGCATACCAGGCAGTGATGCAACCAGTCAGGATGTTCTCGATGGTGCAGCTGTATTCCTGAGGGGGAATAGGTTTTGTCGTGCTCTCTTCACAACTGTCTTGGTGTGCTTGTACCATGTTAGTTTGTTGGTGATGTGGACACCAAGGAGCTTGAAGCTCTCAACCTGTGCCACTACAGTCCAGTCGTTGACAATGTGGGCATGCTTGGTCCTCTTTAGCTCAGTGCGTATGTAGCCTGTAATCCATGGCTTCTGGTTGGGGTATGTACGTACGGTCACTGTGGGGATGACGTCATCAATGAACTTATTGATGAAGCCAATGACTGATGTGGTGTACTCCTCAATGCCATTGGAGGAATCCCGGAACATATTCCAGTCTGTGCTAGCAAAACAGTCCTGGAGCTTAGCATCTGCTTCATCTGACCACTTTTTTATTGATCTCGTCACTGGTGCTTCCTGCTTTAATTTTTGCTTGTGAGTAGGAATCAGGAGGATAGAATTATGGTCACATTTGCCAAATGGAGGGCGAGGGAGAGCTTTGTATGCTTCTCTGTGTGTGGAGTAAAGGTGGTCCCGAGTTTCTTTCCCCTCTGGTTGCACATTTAACATGCTGTTAGAAATGTGGTAAAATGGATTTAAGTTTCCCTGCATTAACTTCTCTAGGGTAGGGGGTGGCATTTGGAATTTTGGATGAAAAGCATGCCCAAATTAAACTGCCTTCTACTCAGACCCAGAAGATAGGATTTTGATATAAAACAAAACACACGTTTCCAAAACTGTTAAAATAATGTCTGTGAGTATAACAGAACTGATTTGGCAGGCGAATACCTGAGAAAAATCCATTCAGGAAGAAAGATTTTTTGTTTGTTGTAGTTTTCTATTCAATGCCATTACAGTATCCATTGACTTAGGACTCAAATTGCAGTTCCTATGCCTTTCACTAGATGTCAACAGTTGTTAGAAATTGTTTCAGGCTTGTATTCTGAAAAATTAGGGAGTAAGAGCAATCTGAATGTGCCTTTCTTGTTTACCTTTTATATCGACGACGTTATTGTCTAGTTGTAATATTATCGATTATTTAGGCTAAAAACAACCTGAGGATTGAATATAAACATCGTTTGACATGTTTCTATGAACTTTACGGATACAATTTGGATATTTTGTCTGCCTGTTGTGACTGCGTTTGAGCCTCTTGATTACTGAAGAAAACGCACAAACAAAACTGAGGTTTTCGGATATAAAGAGAGACTTTATCGAACAAAAGGAACATTTATTGAATAAATGAATGTCTTCTGAGTGCAAACATATGAAGATCATCAAAGGTAAGTGATTAATTTTATCTGTATTTCTGACTTGTGTAACTCTTCTACTTGGCTGGTTAGTGTTTGTAATGATTTGTCTGCTGGGCTATGTCAAATAATTGTAAGGTATGCTTTCGCCGTAAAGCATTTTTTAAATCTGACACCGTGGTTGGATTCACAAGTTAATCTTTAAACCTATGTAAAATAGTTGTATCTTTTCTGAATTTTTATAATGAGTATTTCTGTATTTGAATTTGGCGCTCTGCAATCTCACTGGATGTTGGCCAGGTGGGACGCAAACCCAAGAGAGGTTAAAGTCCCCGGCGACTAGGAGTGCCGCCTCTGGTTGAGCGTTTTCTTGTTTGCTTATGGCGGAATACAGCTCCTTCAATGCTGTCTTAGTGCCAGCCTCAGACTGTGGTGGTATGTAAACAGCTTAGAAAAATACAGATGAAAACTCTCTAGGTAGATAGTGTGGTCTACAGCTTATTATGAGATACTCTACCTCAGGCGAGCAATAGCTCGAGACTTACTTAGATATCGTGCACCAGCTGGTATTTACAAAAAATAAATTTTCTTACCAGACACCGCTGTTTTATCCTGCCGGTACAGCGTATAACATGCCAGCAGTATGTTGATAGCTTCGTCGTTCAGCCATGACTCCATGAAGCATAAGATATTACAGTTTTGAATGCCCCGTTGGTAGTTTAATCTTCCGCGTAGGTCATCTATTTTATTCTCCAAAGATTGCACATATGCTAGCAGAATGTAAGCAATTGGAGGTTTATTCGATCGCCAACAAATTTTCAGAAGGCAGCCCGCCCTCTGGCCCCTTTTTCTCCGCCTCTTCTTCATGCAATTCACAGAGATCTGGGCCTGTTCCTGAGAAAGCAGTATATCATTCTCTTCGGGCTCGTCAGACTTGTCTGTGTACATGTGTGCGCTTGTGTGCATGCATTTTTGTGCGTCCATGCACTTGTGTGTGTGTGAAGAGAGAGAAAGAGGTGGGGTAAAAGCAAGATAATACAAAAAGGGCAATAGATTGTAAAATATTCTAAAGACAAAATGTGTGTTTTTATATGATTTAATCTGCCATATCCAGCTACAATAGTCATTTACAACATTACCAATGTCTACACTGTATTTCTGATCAATTTTATGTTATTTTAATAGGCAAAAAAATGTGTTTTTCTTTCAAAAACAAGGACATTTCTAAGTGACCCCAAACTTTTGAACTGTAGTGTACATGCGTGCATTAGTGTGTGTACTGTATATGCATGTGTGCATGCATTTGCTTTAAGTGTGTGTGCAAGTAAGCAAGCATGTGTGTCTCAGTCCAATGCAAGTGTGTTCATAACTTACAATATTACTGTGTTGTTTCTTCAGCTGGCTAGCACCAGGCCGTATGGAGGCGGCGGAGAAGGGGTCCCCTTTCAAAGATAACAGCAAATCACAATTAACCCCCGTGACACCTGAGAACCACTTCCTGCCGCTCGGTTACCTTCGCCTCGCCAGCAGCTTGTGAGGGGGTCCATTGTAATACTCTGTGTTTGCTTTGGCTCCCCACTCACCTTTTTGCCATTATTTTCCCCCACCTCCTCTCCACCCCGTTCAACCTCAGACATTTAGACATTCCGCAGACGGGTTCAACGTGCTGCCGTACCCAACATTATCATTGTCGCTTAATGACCTCTTCCTCACGCCTCCCACACGCACTTGGGGTAAAAAGCTCAATGTTATTTTTTTATCAAATCCGATGGCCATTTCTTGCACGTATCCCCCTGTACGCATTCCTGTTAGAGTGCTGTAAAATAAACGGCCGTGGACTCTTCATTTAGACTCCCACTGATGGAGTGCAGGTCGATGGGAAAACAAGCAGTGGCTTCTCGAGAAATGGCGCGTGGCGAAACGCAGTGCTCGGCCTCTGTTTGTTGCCACAGATGTAGGGGGCTCTCAGTTGCCCTTCTCCTCTATTTCATTTACAGCACCAGTCAAATGTTTAGACACACCTACCCTTCCAAGGGTTTTTCTTTATATTCTACATTGTAATAGTAGTTAAGACATCAAAACTATGAAATAACACATATGGAAGGGTGTTGTAAACAAAACAGTGTTAAACAAATCAAAATAGATTTTATATTTGAGACTTTTCAAAGTGGCCACCCTTTGCCTTAATGACAGCTTTGCACACTCTTTGCATTCTCTCAACGAGCCTCATGAGGTAGTCACCTGGAATACATTTCCATTAACAGGTGTGCCTTGTTAAAAGATCATTTGTGGAATTGTTTTTAATGCTTTTGAGCCAATCAGTTATGTTGGTACAAGGTAGGGGTGGTATACAGAAGATAGCTCTTTTTGGTAAAAGACCAAGTCCATATTAATGGCAAGAACAGCTCAAATAAGCAAGGAGAATCAACATCCCATCATTACTTTAAGACATGAAGGTCAGTCAATCCGAAACATTCCAAGAACTTTGAAAGTTTCTTCAAGTGCAGTCGCAAAAACCATCAAGCACTATGAGGAAACTGGCTCTCATGAAGACCGCTACAGGAAAGGAAGACCCAGAGTTACCTCTGCTGTAGAGGATAAGTTCATTAGAGTTAAATGCACCTCCAGATTGCAGCCCAAATAAATGCTTCACAGACACATCTCAACATCAACTGTTCAGTGGAGACTGCGTGAATCAGGCCTTCATGGTCAAATTGCTGCAAATAAACCACTACTAAAAGACACCAATAAGAATTAGAGACTTGCTTGGACCAAGAAACATGAGCAAAGGACATTAGACCGGTGGAAATATCCTTTGGTCAGATTTTTGGTTCCAACCGCCATGTATATATGAGACGCAGAGTAGGGGAACAGATGATCTCCGTATGTATGGTTCCCACCTTGAAGCATAGAGGAGGAGGTGTGATGATGTAGGGGTGCTTTGCTGGTGACACTGACTGTGATTTATTCAAGGCACACTTAACCAGTATGGCTACCACGGCATTCTGCAGCGATATGCCATCCGATCTGGTTTGCTCTTAGAGGGACTATAATTTGTTTTTCAACAGGACAATGACCCAACACACCTCCAGGCTGTGGAATGGCTATTTGATCAAGAAGGAGAGTGATGGATTGCTGCATCAGATGATCTGGCCTCCACAATCCCCCAACCTCAACCCAATTGAGATGGTTTGGGATGAGTTGGACCGCAGAGGGAAGGAAAAGCAGCCAAAAAGTGCTCAGCATATGTGGGAACTCCTTCAAGACTGTCTGAAAAGCATTCCAGGTGAAGCAGGTTGAGAGAATGCCAAGAGTGTGCAAAGCTGTCTTCAAGGCAAAGGTTGGCTACTTTGAAGAATCTAAAATATGTTTTGATTTGTTTAACAATTGTTTTGTTACTACATGATTCCATATGTGTTATTTCATAGTTTTGATGTCTTCACTATTATTCTACAATGTAGAAAATTTAAAAAATAAAGAAAAACCCATGAATGAGTAGGTGTGTCCAAACTTTTGACTGGTACTGTATAAGGATTAAAAGAAAGAAAGAATGAATGAGTAAAAGAAAGAGACCTACTGCATTCCATGCGGGGTGCAGTGAACGACAGGATTTCACTGGAATGTTCTCCATGTGTGTGTATTTCACATTGACTTTGACTTTGATCAAGACCTAGGAGGCCAAACTTCAATCAGTTCAATCACATAGACCGGTTATTACACTGGTTTTACAGTAACTCTTAATATACACGGTGGTAGAAAATGGGAAGGTCTTCATTATATTACAGATACAGAACTAAAACATGCCTGTCCATGTCGCTCTGGGGAGAAGTTACCCCTAGGTATAGATCTAGGATCAGCTTCCCCTCCCCCAATCCTAAACTTGGGGGAGAAAATACTTAACTGACCCATAATCATTGTCTACGGGCAAATTCACTCTACTCAGTCCATGTCTGCTCCACCTCACTCCAGTAGCTATAGTCACCTGTGTTCTTTATGGTGGCTGCTCTGGTCGTACTGTGGTTGTAGTAGGGTCAATAATGAAGGGTTATACAGTACATTGCCTCGTGCAGAAACCATAATTACATACACACAAGTGTCTTCTGGAAGTAGCTTCGAACATAACAGAGTTACCGGTGTCATCCCTGTACAGTGTGTGTGTGTTCCTTCTTCTCCTCCTGTGGTTCCAATTTCCCCCTCTTTACCGTAACCCGAGCTGGTATGAAAACACTCTGCGGGCCCCACAAGTGTTTTGATGTCAAGAGGGTTTCCCCGGGGGCCAAGGGGACCCTACTCAACTGACCCTGACCACGTCAGCCGCTTAAGGCTCAGCCTCCCTGTTTACTCCACATGACTGACTAAGCCTGCACGTGTTAGCCCATGTGGGTAGGTGTTAGTGTGCATAACCCCTTCACTCTCTGGAACCAAACATGGCCAACTCTGAAGGCGATAATGAGACAGCTGGCCTGGCTGGATGCAAACAGAGCTGAACTCCTCCAACCCCTAAACGATTCCTCATATAATATTTCTCTTTCCT
Organism: Oncorhynchus nerka; assembly: GCF_034236695.1. Classification (NCBI taxonomy): domain Eukaryota; kingdom Metazoa; phylum Chordata; class Actinopteri; order Salmoniformes; family Salmonidae; genus Oncorhynchus; species Oncorhynchus nerka. Next base: position 32,862,077 of record NC_088397.1, read on the forward strand.
ACTATGTCGTAACGTTGGTATCATTAATCTGACAATTGCTGTTTATAGAATAATGAACTATGTTCATAATTACATATAATTAATAAGATAATCATTAATTCAGTAACCTGGGGAACCATGGGAAGTGTACCATGGGAACCTGTTGAGTGTAGGGGGCAGTATTTTGATGTTTGGATGAAAAACGTACCCAAATGAAACTGCCTATTTCTCAGACCCAGAATCTAGAATATGTATATAATTGTCAGATTAGGATAGAAAACAGTCTAATGTTTCCAAAATTGTCAAAATATTGTCTGTGAGTATAACAGAACTGATATTGTAGGCGGAAACCTGAGGAAAATCAAACCCAGAAGTGCTGTTTTTCCTGAAAGCTCTCTGTTCCATTGCCTGCCTTCGCTCCATTTAAAGGGATATCAACCAGATTCCTTTTCCTATGGCTTCCACATGTTGTGAACAGTCTTTAGACATAGTTTCAGGCTTTTCTTTTGAAAAATTAGCGAGAAAGATCACATCGCGTCATTGGATGGCTGGGTGCCAGCAGCGTTTTGCATGTGCAACAGCTTGGAGCAGACATTTGAAATATTATCAATTATATATTGTAAAAGCAACCTGAGGATTGATTATAAAACACTTTTGACATGTTTCTACGAACTTTATGGATACTATTTGGAATTTTTGTTTGCCCGGTCGTGACCGCTCGAGCCTGTGGATCTCTGAACATAACGCGCCAAACAAATGAGGTATTTTGGATATAAAAATAATCTTTATGGAACAAAAGGAACATTTATTGTGTAACTGGGAGTGAGTGCAAACATCCGAAGATCATCTAAGGTAAGCAATTCATTTTATTGCTTTTCTGACTTTCGTGACCAATGTACTTGGCTGCTAGCTGTAATGTTTTGTCAGCTGAGAGAGATGTCCTTACATAAACGCTTGGTATGCTTTTGCCGAAAAACTGTTTTGAAATCTGACACGCCAGGTGGATTAACAACAAGATAAGCTGTGTTTTGCTATATTGCACTTGTGATTTCATGAAAATGTAATACTTTTAGTAATTTAATGTAATTTGGCGCTCTGCAAATCAACGGATGTTGACGAAAATGATCCCGCTAACGGGATGGGTGCATCAAGAATAGTTCCCGTTTCCCAAATTAACAAAAATAATATCAGAGTATCAATTGTACAGCAGTTGCTAATTAATTAATTTTCTCTACAGTTGTGGCCAAAAGTTGAGAATGACACAAATATTAATTTTCACAAAGTCTGCTGCCTCAGTTTGTATGATGGCAATTTGCATATACTTCAAAATGTTATGAAGAGTGATCCGATGAATTGCAATTAATTGAAAAGTCCCTCTTTGCCATGCAAATGAACTGAATCCCCCAAAAACATTTCTACTGCATTTCAGCTCTGCCTCAAAAGGACCAGCTGACATCATGTCAGTGATTCTCTCGTTAACACAGGTGTGAGTGTTGACGAGGACAAGGCTGGAGATCACTCTGTCATGCTGATTGAGTTCGAATAACAGACTGGAAGCTTCAAAAGGAGGGTGGTGCATGGAAACATTGTTCTTCCTCTTCAACCATGGTTACCTGCAAAGAAACACATCCATCATCATTGCTTTGTACAAAAAGGGCTTCACAGGCAAATATATTGCTGCCAGTAAGATTGCACCTAAATCAACCATTTATCGGATCATCAAGAACTTCAAAAAGAGCGGTACAATTGTTGTGAAGAAGGCTTCAGGGCACCCAAGAAAGTCCAGGAAGCGCCAGGACTGTCTCCTAAAGTTGATTCAGCTGCGGGATCGGGGCACAACCAGTACGGAGCTTGCTCAGGAATGGCAACAGGCAGGTGTGAGTGCATATGCGTGCATTAGTGTGTGTACTGTATATGCACCAAATAATTCCTTACCACACCAATTGAGTTGATTATTTATTTACTAACAAGCTATATTATAATATAAGATACACATACACAAAAAAACAGTCTAAACTATTGATTAGAACTTAGTACAGTGAAACAGGTCCCTAGCGGGCCAACACAATATGACACGTGTTACACAAAATGGGGATATAGAAAGAGAGAGTGCATTAGAGGAAAGCACACTTGGATACATTTGTAAACTATGCTTAGTTCAGCCCTAACACCTTGCCCCGAACTGCCGCTTCTATGGGTCAGAATATAATGATGTAATTACTTGTCAAAGGTATCTCTTCATGGATCGTGTTCCGCCTACCGGCTGTAAGTCTCGGATTGTCCACACGATGCCTTTCTCTTAGTGGCCTGTTTCGTTCTGTAAGAGGGGGTCTTCTGAGGATGGTCAGCCGTGTAGACGGTTCCAGCTTGGGAATGAATGCAGTGTAGACACACGATTCCTTGGAGAGAATAACCGGGTGGTCCTGCTTGAATTCACCTTAGATACAGGTACAGCTACTCAACCGTAGCATGCATTTATTGTCAACTGGTTCCTTTGTCTTCTTCAACCTCTTGTTGCGTTTTGGGGTTGCGACTACTCGTAGACATTGGCTGCAGTGCGTGGTCACCTCGTCTGAATTGTACATTTCTTAACTCACAAGTGTTATACCCTCGGGTCAGAAGGGGGAGTTTCTAGTTACAAGGCAAGGATTTTACTCAGATCCAGTTTTGACAACTAACTTGTTGTAAAACATCCTATTCGATCTGGACATTTTCCACACAATGTACAATATGTAAAAATCATGTGCATATTATGAAAGCACTTCAAGTTACAATGTCATTTAACTTTTAATAACATAACAAAAACTACATTCATTTTCATATTCCGTCTATCGTTATTACCATCATTTTCGCTGATAAAATATATTGTCCCAAAGTCCATGTATTGCATGTTACAGTTCTGAGGTAGGTTCTCCATAGGCCCATCATACATTCCAATCCTCCATGCTGAAAAAAAAGGATTTGTCTGCTGCCTTAAGATTGACAATGGGCATGAGGTGTCATAAAAAACCCTCTCTGCGGCAGTGAGAGATGTCTATGTAGGACTGTGATCCACGGTAACCTGACCCGAACAGGCCAGTCATGACAACTGCATGTAGCTTGGAGAGACCCATGGCTTACCCTCTCTGCCCCAGCATGTGGAAGGAAAATTACACCTATTAGCGTGTATGCACCTATTACAATAAATAAGCCTTATTAGCTTAAGTTAGCATTTATTACCACTACATCTCATCTCAGTAGTCCACATCAGAATATGATACAATGCCTCAAACATAACGTGAGACAAACTCCGGGAGTGTCAGCACAGGACGGTGACTCGATGGAGCAAGACAACTAGCAGCTAGTGACTAGCTTGCATCTGCTACATACACTAGGCATCTGTACGAAATGTGAGCCACTACAACACTGGTCAAAGCACATATCTGTCTAAGTCACCATTGGGTGAAATGCCTATCTCAAAACTGACGGCGATCTGAATATCAATAGAAGCTCAGTTCACTACACACCAAACAGCTTCCTTTGCCTTGACACCTTGACACTCTTCTGGGCTGTTGGGGCTTAACCCCTTGTTTTCTGGGGCCAATCCAGCAAATCACTGATGGTCAAGGTCAAGAATGTCCATATCATCCCTTCAGACAATGTGTGCTAACGGAGGAGGACATAGATCAAAGATCAGAGGTAAGATTAATGTTGTCGTAAGTCATCTGTCCCAACAAGTTATTTTTGAACACTGCCGTGTCTTTACTATGGATTAAATGATATGACATGCTATTTTATCAAATCAATTCTCTGTAATTAATATTACCTGATTATACTAATCATGTAAACATAATTAATTAGGAAGTCAGGGCACCACGGAAGAATGTTAATAGAGTTGTTGTCTTCTGAATAAACTCTTAAAGACCTGGTAATCTTGTACATCTAAAGCAGTCAATTATTAATATTCACCTTATTCAGTCTCATCTGAACGTTGTAAAATTCTTCACGAACCCTGGCTAACAAGTTGAATAAGCAATGCAAAATGTGGTTTATTTATTTATTTACTAAATACCTAAATAGTCACACAGAATTACATATACACAGGATGGATCATATATTGATTACTAATTATGTCAATTATGTTATTAATTAATTATTATGTCATAAAAGAAAACATCCCTAGCGGACTAAACCGATTTGACGGCTGGTTACACAAAGAAAGGGGGTTAGGTTTGAATGAAAGAGCGGGAAGACTGAGGAAGGTCTCTATCGGACCTTATGAAGCTATGCTATCGTCAATACAGAATCTTATGCATTCTAAATAACCGCCCATTCGGAAAAGGAAAATGCTAAAAATATATTTACTCTGAGCTGCGCTTCGATAGATTAGTCGAAGATGGAAAATTGGGTTGCCCAGCAGAGCTCTCCTTTGTCCTTTGAATAATATTTCTGAGCGGATACGTTGTAGTCTGTCGTTGTGTGGTAGAAGGTATACGTTGTAGTACCCTGTCGTCGTGTGGTACAACGGATACGGTGTAGTACGCTGTCGTTATGGCTGGTATTGTTGAAATTCATCCTTCCAGCATGGCGATCGTCACCTCCACGTTGAAATTCGCCCTTTTAAATGTATGGATATCAGTCCTTACGTCATCGGGAACACAATGTTTAGGTTGTAGTCATTCAACCATTCGCAATCAGAGCTCACGCTGAGGTTGGCTTAGTCTGCTGTGAATTGAGTCACTTAGACTCTTATAGAATTGTAGAAAGGGGTTGGTTCATCTTTTCCAACCAATGCCTATTCACGTGGTCGTGGCCAACGAGTGAGCATATTTTACTTATGAAAACAATTCTCTAATTTTAAAACTAAAATTGTATTTAATCTTTTCACAAATAGTTTACAGCTTTTCGGCGAAAGCATAACAAGCGTTTATGTAAGAACATCTCTCTCAGTAGACAAAATATTACAAACACCTAGCAGTCAAGTACATTGGTCACGAAAGTCAGAAAAGCAATAGATTAAATCGCTTACCTTTGATGATCTTCGGATGTTTGCACTCACGAGACTTCCAGCTACACAATAAATGTTCCTTTTGTTCCATAAAGATTATTTTTAAATCCAAAATATCTCCATTTGTTTGGCACGTTATGGTCAGAAATCCACAGGCTCGAGCGGTCACAACATTGCAGACGAAAATTCCAAATAGTATCCATAATGTCCACAGAAACACGTCAAACGTTTTTTATAATCAATCGTTAGGTGGTTTTTAAAATATATAATCGATAATATATCAACCGGGACTGTCGCTTTTTCAATAGGAGAGGGAGAGACAATGGCTGCCCCACTCTGTTGCGCAACCCTGTGGTCGCAACCCCTATTACCAGCCTGTTCAACCTCTCTTTCATATCGTCCGAGATCCCCAAGGTTTGGAAAGCTGCCGCAGTCATCCCCCTCTTCAAAGGGGGAGACACCCTGGACCCAAACTGCTACAGACCTATATCCATCCTGCCCTGCCTATCTAAGGTCTTCGAAAGCCAAGTCAACAAACAGGTCACTGACCATCTCGAATCCCACCGTACCTTCTCCGCTGTGCAATCTGGTTTCCGAGCCGATATCATAACCGCCATCGATAAAAGACAGTACTGTGCAGCCGTCTTCATCGACCTTGCCAAGGCCTTCGACTCTGTCAATCACCATATTCTTATCGGCAGACTCAGTAGCCTCGGTTTTTCGGATGACTGCCTTGCCTGGTTCACCAATTACTTTGCAGACAGAGTTCAGTGTGTCAAATCGGAGGGCATGCTGTCCGGTCCTCTGGCAGTCTCTATGGGGGTGCCACAGGGTTCAATTCTCGGGCCGACTCTTTTCTCTGTATATATCAATGATGTTGCTCTTGCTGCGGGTGATTCCCTGATCCACCTCTACGCAGACGACACCATTCTATATACTTTCGGCCCGTCATTGGACACTGTGCTATCTAACCTCCAAACGAGCTTCAATGCCATACAACACTCCTTCCGTGGCCTCCAACTGCTCTTAAACGCTAGTAAAACCAAATGCATGCTTTTCAACCGATCGCTGCCTGCACCCGCATGCCCGACTAGCATCACCACCCTGGATGGTTCCAACCTTGAATATGTGGACATCTATAAGTACCTAGGTGTCTGGCTAGACTGCAAACTCTCCTTCCAGACTCATATCAAACATCTCCAATCGAAAATCAAATCAAGAGTCGTCTTTCTATTCCGCAACAAAGCCTCCTTCACTCACACCGCCAAGCTTACCCTAGTAAAACTGACTATCCTACCGATCCTCGACTTCGGCGATGTCATCTACAAAATGGCTTCCAACACTCTACTCAGCAAACTGGATGCAGTCTATCACAGTGCCATCCGCTTTGTCACTAAAGCACCTTATACCACCCACCACTGCGACTTGTATGCTCTAGTCGGCTGGCCCTCGCTACATATTCGTCGCCAGACCCACTGGCTCCAGGTCATCTACAAGTCCATGCTAGGTAAAGCTCCGCCTTATCTCAGTTCACTGGTCACGATGGCAACACCCATCCGTAGCACGCGCTCCAGCAGGTGTATCTCATTGATCATCCCTAAAGCCAACACCTCATTCGGCCGCCTTTCGTTCCAGTACTCTGCTGCCTGTGACTGGAACGAATTGCAAAAATCGCTGAAGTTGGAGACTTTTACCTCCCTCACCAACTTCAAACATCAGCTATCTGAGCAGCTAACCGATCGCTGCAGCTGTACATAGTCTATTGGTAAATAGCCCACCCATTTTCACCTACCTCATCCCCATACTGTTTTTATTTATTTACTTTTCTGCTATTTTGCACACCAATATCTCTACCTGTACATGACCATCTGATCATTTATCACTCCAGTGTTAATCTGCAAAATTGTAATTATTCGCCTACCTCATGCCTTTTGCACACATTGTATATAGACTCCCCCCTTTTTTTTCTTTCTACTGTGTTATTGACTTGTTAATTGTTTACTCCATGTGTAACTCTGTGTTGTCTGTTCACACTGCTATGCTTTATCTTGGCCAGGTCGCAGTTGCAAATGAGAACTTGTTCTCAACTAGCCTACCTGGTTAAATAAAGGTGAAATAAAACAAATGTTAAAAAAGCAAACTTTGCGAACACCCAGCTATCCACTGATGCGATGTGATCTTTCTCGCTCATTTCTCAAAAGAAAAGCCTGAAACTATGTCTAAAGACTGTTGACACCTTGAGGAAGCCATAGGAAAAGGAATCTGGTTGATATCCCTTTAAATGGAGCAAAGGCAGGCTATGGAACATGGAGCTTTCAAAATAGAAGCCACTTCCTGGTTTGATTTTCCTCAGGTTTTCGCCTGCAATATCAGTTCTGTTATACTCACAGACAATATTTTGACAGTTTTGGAAACTTTAGAGAGTTTTCTATCCTGATATGATATGCATATTCTAGTTTCTGGGCCTGAGAAATAGACCGTTTCAAATGGGTACATTTGTTTTGCCAAAAACGAAAATCCTACCCCCTACACTCAAGAAGTGAAGGATCATATCACCTCTGCCTTACCTTACACCCTAGACCCACTTAAATTTGCTTACCGCCCCAATAGAGCCACATACGATGCAATCACCATCACACTGCACAATCCCATCTGGACAAGAGGAATACCTAAGTCAAAATGCTGTTCATTGAATATTGCTCTTCCTTCAACAACATAGCACCCTCCAAGCTCATCATTAAGCTCGGGGCCCTGGGTCTGAACCCCGCCCTGTGCAACTGGATCCTGGACATCCTGATGGGCTGCCCCCAGGTGGTGAAGGTAGGAAACAACACCTTCACTGATCCTCAACACAGGGGCTCCACAAGGGTCTGTGCTCAGCCCCTTCCTGTACTCCCTGTTCACCCATGACTGTGTGGCCACACACTCCTCCAACTCAATCATCAAGTTTGCAGACAACATAACAGTGGTAGGCCTGATTACCAACAATGATGAGACAACCCACAGGGAAGAGGTGAGAGCCCTGGCGGAGTGATACCACTCCACCACTCAACATCAACAAACTGAAGGAGCTGATCATGGAAAAAGCAAATGGAGCTCGCCCCAATCCACATCGATTGGACCACAGTAAACATTACCGGCAATCTGAAATGGTCCACCCACACAGAGAGTGTGGTGAAGAAGGCACAACAGCACCTCTTCAACCTTGGCAAGCTGAAGAAACTCAGCTTGGCCCCTAACACCCTCACAAACTTTTACAGATGCACAATTGAGAACATCCTGTCGGGCTGTATCACCAACTGGTAAGGCAACTGCACCGCCCGAAACCGCAGGGCTCTCCAGAGGGTGGTAGGTCTACCCAACGTCCTGGAGGGCCGACACCTTCAGCACCCGATGTCACAGGAAAGCCAAAAAGATAATCAAGGACATCAACCACCCGAGCCACCGCCTGGTCACCCACCTATCTCTCAGAAGGCAAGGTCAGTACTGATGCATCAAAGCTGGGACTGAGAGATTGAAAAACACCTATCTCAAGCCTAACAGACTGTTAAATAGCCATCACTGGCGGGCTACCCCCCTGTTACTCAACCCTGCACCTTAGAGGCTGCTGCCCTATATACAGCTGAAGTCAGAAGTTAACATACACTTAGGTCATTTAAACTAGTTTTTCAACCACTCCACACATTTCTTGTTAACAAACTATAGTTTTGGCAAGTCGGTTAGGACATCTACTTTGTGCATAACACAAGTAATTTCTATATTCATTGTTATATTTTATTATTTCATTGAGAGTGGATACAGTACTTTGCGTCATTCCCGCGATTTAAAGTTGGCGAATCTTTTGCCCGGGTTTTTAACCACAACACTGTCTTTAAAGGATACAATCGCTGTTCTCTCTGTCCAAAACGATGTATGTGTTTTAGGTTTAATTTGGTCGACAGTGTAGCCTGGGATCTGCATTGCTTTAAACATGAATTATTTCACTACTCTCTCTGGCTCTTCATGTTCATCCTTTTTAATTCCGGTAAGCACAAGATTTTCGCCCATTGATGTTGTCTGTACAGTTGAAGTCGGAAGTTTACATACACTTAGGTTGGAGTCATTAAAACAAATTTTAAATTTTAAACTCCACACATTTCTTGTTATCAAACTATGGTTTGTCAAATTGGTTAGGACATCTACTTTGTGCATGACACAAGTAATTTTTCCAACAATTGTTTACATACAGATTATTTCACTTATAATTCACTATATCACAATTCCAGTGGGTCAGAAGTTTACATACACTAAGTTGACTGTGACTTTAAACAGCTTTGAAAATTCCAGAAAATGATGTCATGACTTCTGATAGGCTAATTGACATCATTTGAGTCAATTGGAGGTGTACCTCAGGATGTATTTCAAGGCCTACCTTCGAACTCAATGCTTCTTTGCTTGACATCATGGGGAAATCAAAAGAAATCAGACCAGACCTGTGGAGGTCAACAAAAAATTGTTGACCTCCACAATACTGGTTCATCCTTGGGAGCAATTTCCAAATTCCTGAAGGTACCACGTTCATCTGTACAAACAGTAGTGCGCAAGTATAAACACCATGGGACCACGCAGCCGTCATACCGCTCAGGAAGGAGACGCGTACTGTCTCCTAGAGATGAACGTACTTTGCAAATCAATCCCAGAACAACATCAAAGGACCTTGTGAAGATGCTGGAGGAAACAGGTACAAAAGTATGTATATCCACAGTAAAATGAGTCCTATATTGACATAATCTGAAAGGCCGCTCAGCAAGGAAGAAGCCACTGTTCCTAAACTGTTCCCGAATACGGTTTGCAACTGCACATGGGGACAAAGATCATACTTTTTGGAGAAATGTCCTCTGGTCTGATGAAACCATAATGACCATCGTTATGTATGGAGGAAAAAGGGGGAGGCTTGCAAGCCCAAAAACACCACCCCAACCGTGAAGCATGGGTTGGCAGCATCATGTTGTGGGGGTGCATTGCTGTAGGAGGGACTGGTGCACTTCACAAAATATGTGGCATCATGAGGATAGAAAATGATGTGGATATATTGAAGCAACATCTCAAGACATCAGTCAGGAAGTTAAAGCTTGGTCGCAAATTGGTCTTCCAAATGGACAATGACCCCAAGCATACTTCCAAAGTTGTGGCAAAATGGCTTAAGGACAACAAAGTCAAGGTATTGGAGTGGCCATCACAAAGCCCTGACCTCAATCCTATAGAAAATTTGTGGGCAGAACTAAAAAAGCGTGTGCAAGCAAGGAGGCCTACAAACCTGACTCAGTTACACCAGCTCTGTCAGGAGGAATGGGCCAAAATTCACCCAACTTATTGTGGGAAGCTTGTGGAAGGCTACCTGAAACAATTGACCAAAGTTAAACAATTCAAAGGCAATGCTACCAAATATTAATTAAGTGTATGTACATTTCTGAACCACTGGGAATGTGATGAAGGAAATAAATAATTCTCTCTACTATTATTCTGACATTTCACATTCTTAAAATAAAGTGTCGATCCTAACTGACTTAAGACAGGGAATTTTTACTAGGATGAAATGTCAGGAATTGTGAAAGTCTGAGTTTAAATGTATTTGGGTAAGGTGTATGTAAACTTCTGACTTCAACTGTACATAGACATGGAATCACTGGCCACTATAATTATGGAACCCTAGTCACTTTAGTAATATTTATATACTGCTTTACTCATTGCACATGTCAATACTCTATTCTACTGCACTTTAGTCAATGCCGACAATACTTGTCCTAATATTTATAGATTTCTTAATTCTGTTCTTTTACTTTTAAATGTGTGTATTGTTAGATACTACTGCACTGTTGGAGCTAGGAACACAAGCATTTTTGCTACACCTGCAATAACATCTGCTAAATATGTGTATGTGACCAATACAATTTGATTTGATTTGAGACGTTTTCGCTGCAGTGTTTCTGTAAAGCTTGACGAGTGCCATTTTGAGTGAAAAACTCAGTGAAGGGAAGTAGATTTTTCAGCCCTGCTGCAAATGTGCTGTACCGAGATCCAGGTGCAATGGCGTGACATTGAATAACAAACATTTGTAAAAGTCGATGTGCTGCGAAAACACACACATTGCTTTTAGTTCGACACTCCGCATGTCCGCATCCCTGTAATAAACTGGCACATTCGGACTCCAACTGACAGAACACAAACGAATACCCCTATGTGTGTCAAAAACGTACATGTATCTACCACTGAGACAGCCTATAGGCTGCACAATAATGTGCCATCAGTATATTTGCAAAGCTATTCTTTACATGCTGTCAGAGCTGAACTTTATCGTATTGATCTCAAATAAACCAGACATTCCTCAAAATAATTACCAAGCTAAATGAAGGCAAAGCCAAATAGATCCCTCTATGGGCCGATAGTTTTTTTTGAAGTCATTGGGGGTCTCACTGCTGTGACTGTTGCATCCTAACCTTACATTTAACCACCCCACTCTGTCTGTTTCTCTCTGACTGTTTCTCTCTGACTGTTTCTCTCTGACTGTTTCCCTCTGTTTCTTTTTTTCTTTCTCTCTCTCTCTACCTGAATGAAACTGAATTGTTACGTGAAAAATGTATGAAATGATAAATCTGGCGCCCCATTCCAATCCTTTTCCTTGTATTATCCCTAAATTTTTGGAGACATTGGCAATGTGATTAGACTCCACACCATGACCCGAATCCAAGCTGGCCTTTTTTGACATTGATGCTGTCCATGTCTCCCCCCCCCCTCTCTCTCTCTCTCTAGAGATGTGTGGATAGAGCAGGCCTCTCTCTTACTCTCCCCTTCTCCTCTCACTATCTTTCTCTTTGTCCCTCCCTCTCTCTCCCTTTATCCTTTCTCCCTCTACATTCTTGGAGTGACTGATTCTGGCCGCTCTGAAAGGCAACCACTGCCCGGCTCCGATGTAAGAACTCAACCTGTATTGACCTTTACCCTCTAACCACTCACTTTTGACCTGTTGCCTTAATGTCAATTATCTAATTCAAATAGTCTCAGAACAATCATATCACTTATGATGCGGCAATTTGAAAAAATAAAAGAAATAAGGAATAGTTGACAAAAACATCACTGAGTGTACAAAACAGGAACGCCTTCCTAATATTGAGTTGCGCCTCCTTTTTCCCTCAGAACAGCCTCAGGTCATTGGAGCATGGACTCTACAAGGTGTCCAAAGCGTTCCACAGGGATGCCGGCTAATGTTGACTCCGATATTTCCCACAGTTGTGTCAAGTTGGCTGGTGCTGGACCATTCTTGTCCAGCACCAGAGGAAACTTGAGCTTTAAAAAAACAACAGCGTTGCAGTTCTTGACACACTCAAAATGGTGCGCCTGGCACCTACTACCATACCCGGTTCAAATCCTTCTGTACTCTACCTCATCCCCTTCATCTATACTGATTAAAGTGGATTTAACAGGTGACATCTGGATTCACCTGGTCAGTCTGTCATATAAAGAGCAGGTGTACTTAATGTTTCGTACACATTATGTATGTAAACCATGGGCCAAAAAGACATCTATGTAAACTCAATGTATTGGGGGCTCAGGTCAGAGTTTGAAAGAAGCAAGACGTGTAGGCTACACAATGTCTGGGGCAGGTCCTGGCTGAATTTTGGACAGGCAGCTCCTGCCCTGGCAGATTTTTGGACAGGCAGCTACGCTGTGGGCTTTCCACCGGCCGGCCATCCCTCAGCAGGCCTGCCTGCTGCCAAAAACCTGTGTACTAGAGTCTAAAAGGAAAGAGCACAGATAAACACAGTAAGAATGTTCACCTGCTGACGGACGCACGAGAAAAAATATTTCATGAACACCTAACAAACCCAGCATCGAACAGTACAGTTTGTCTAGATGCTTGGTGAAACCGAAAAGTGTCATTTCAGTTTGTCTTTTCCATTGTTGGGGGAAATATGGCCTCTCTTCTACTCTAAACCCCAAATCTGAGGAGGTTCAAGATAATCTCGAAATGAACAATACATCTGCTTTGAAATGCAATATTTCTCAACTTCAGAGAAGTTTGGTAGCAAGCCCTGCATGTAGAGTCATTAGGCTCATCTGTGAGTGTTTTGCTTGAGCTTTCAATGAGAATTTGGATCGAGAATCACAAGGATCCTCAGAAATGTGCAGGAAAGCTGGAAGTGCTGATGTGGGTTGCTTCGTTCTGGCTTTGGCACAAACAGCGGGTGGGTGCTGTCAAGAAGCAGTCTGCGGCGAGAGAGGGATGTCTGTCTGCTCCTGTAACCCGAAGCCCAGGTCAAACATTTTTGTCGAGGGGACCATCCAACCTCCAGAAACTCTCAAGAAGAACCATGCTGCCCCCTACAGAAAAAGTATGGAAGAACATTCAAGATGACGACAAGCTTCACCTCAACAAAAAACTGTAATTTTCCCCCAGAAATCAAACAATTTTCCCCAAGCAGTTCAAATACCTCTAACTTGGATTATTCCATAAATGGATTAAAAAAAGACATATCTCTGAACACAAAAGATGGAAAAACTTTCTCGATGGAAGAAAAGTCAATCTAAATCTACTTTTATCAAGGAGTTCTAACAATAGAATATCTAGCATTGATAATTCCATAATTTCATTACAAATTCTGACTCAAACATCTCTGAACTTTGACTAGCTGAAATTAACAACTGCTATTTTCTGACTGAAAGTCAGCATCGACCCAGAGGTTCCTGGAAAAGTTCAAACCATCATTCTATCAGCAGCTTTCTTTCTCTGTCCATCTCTCTTCTCCCTCATTACCCATAATCCTCTAGATAGGGTTTTGGATGAATCCTATAATGGGGAGGCCAGCCAATAGGGCCTGTGTCAGAGGATTAGTACATAAATGTTGCCCACCACCCCGTTGATGTCTCTCTCTCTCTCTCTCTCTCTCTCTCTCTCTGTCTCTCTCTCTCTCTCTGTCTCTCTCTCTCTCTCTGTCTCTCTCTCCTCTCTCTCTCTCTCTGTCTCTCTCTCCTCTCTCTCTCTCTCTGTCTCTCGCTCTCTCTCTCTCTGTCTCTCTCTCTCTCTCTCTCTGTCTCTCTCTCTCTCTCTCTGTCTCTCTCTCTCTCTCTCTCTCTCTCTCTCTCTCTGTCTCTCTCTCTGTCTCTCTCTCTCTGTCTCTGTCTCTGTCTCTCTCTCTCTGTCTCTCTCTCTCTGTCTCTGTCTCTGTCTCTCTCTGTCTCTGTCTCTCTCTGTCTCTGTCTGTCTCTGTCTCTCTCTGTCTCTCTCTGTCTCTGTCTCTCTCTCTCTGTCTCTCTCTCTCTGTCTCTGTCTCTCTCTCTCTCTCTCTCTCTCTCTCTCGGGATTAAGACTTTAATGTGTCCCTTGATGCAGGGCTGGAATATCTTTAATGTCTGCATCCTCTTATATTAGAGGAAGTCCATCAAAGCAGTGTTTTTTTGTTGACTCCTAACTTTCTAGTTTGGGTTGTGTGGAGAGACTGCGAGGAGCGGTGGGAGCAGCCACCCTGTGTTAACAGTATACGAGGTGTGGGCAATTGAACCGTGTAGCTGTAGGATGTAGCCGCTTCTGGTGTGAGAACCGCATCAGAGCCACCACCAGACGGGTTAGTTGCTTAGGCCCGCTAATGAAACAGGAACCACAGGGTATGCTTCTTTCTTTCTCTCTGTGTGTGTGTGTGTGTGTGTACACACATCTTTGTTGTGCTCATATATGGGTATGAGCTCAGTGGGCCTGGCTAGAATACAGTTTGTTGGACACCATCTAAAACAAACAGCAAATGACACTGCAGACTGTAAAGTCTATAATTGACATGACCTGTTCTTCTGTCTCCTGTTGTCACACTTCGATTGTGTTCAGCTGACTCCTCCCACAGAATGTGACTTAAAGATTGTTTTGTTTCAAAATGGTATAAATTATTATCGTACAGGCTACTAGGCCTATAGTAACTCTGCTAAACCATTGTGATCTTTAGTCCAAACTAAAACTGTTTTGATGCAATTTGTCTTGTAAGCCGATATAGATAACCAAGATGACTCTTATTTTTTAAAAATCAATGTCCCAAACCAATACTCAGTTTGTTAATGGTAAGTAAACACTGAAACCTGATGGGAAAACACAAAATAGTAGGTTACCTCCCATAAACGTTGGAGAACAAGTTTGCAGGGCCTTTGAGACACTAGCCATTTCTCAACTAGGCATGTCTGGACACGTCTGCGCTCTAGCTGTCAACCAGGTCAAACTACAGTACTGCACCAGGCCAGCAGGGGAGGCTGTGCTGGTTGAGAGGAGGGAATAAGTGCGTATAGGTTACACGGGTCAGCGATGCCAAATAGAGCTGGGTCTTTAGCATTTTTATAGGAAGAATCGATGGGATGCAGGTGTGTGCGCACACTCAAAGGGTGAGCAATGAATAGTTATGGGGTCATTTTGCGAATGGCGATTTGGTAACCATGAATGTTTCAGTGTGTGGTTCATGTGGTTCAAGGGGTGATGTCAGGGTTACATAAAAGTGACCCAGACCGAGGGATGGTGTCGGCATTATGGGGTACAGGAACTAGGGTACTCATTAGGTCTAACCCTCGTAGACCATACACCACACAATTACGCAACAGCCCACCGTGGCCCGTGACCCAAATCTGTAAGAGCACATGTCAAACCTGATCTTCAGTGTGTGCAGGTTTTCGTTCCTCCCTTGCACCTTATTGATCAATTAAAGGGACATAATTTAGAAAGTGAAAGCTAGCAGACCCTGCATGCCTACAGATTCGAGTTTGACAGAGTTTTAGAGGACGCTTCTGAGTGTGAACATTGAGATTGATGTATTTGTTTTGCAAAACTCCGAGTGGACCAGGGCCCATATTCACCAATCGTCTCAGAATAGGAGTCCTGATGTTGGATCAGTTTTGCCTTTTAGATTATAAAGATTATAATGAATGGACAGTGGGGACTTGATCCTCTAAAAACAATCTTACTCTGAGATGCTTGCTTTATGAATACAGGCCCTGATACTTGCAGTGACATTTCATGTTTGTATTGTATTGTATAGTACATAACATCACTACAGATTAGTGTTTCAATGTTCTGCAAAATTGGCATGTATCACATAAATGGCTTCGAAACAAGCTTCTGCATGAGATGTCTCGATTTGACTTTTATTGCGCTGTTTGCTCATCAGCACGTATTAACGCTGCTAAAACGCAAATGGTGTTTTTCAGTCCCTAATGAATGTTTATACATTTAGTGCGGTTTGTTTCTGGCTGGGGGATTTTAATAAATCATTATAATGACAAGCTATTAGCTGGAAAAAGTCAACGATACAGCTCTCTGAATGTGTTTGTATTGTCATTGTTGGTTGGGTTAGTATTCACTCCAGAGTGCGTCCTGCCAAGTTATTGCTCTTTTCACGTCTTCTACAAATACAGACTTTCCGTCCGACTTTAGAAGATAATTATCAGAATGAACCTTAGTGTTTATTTATAGCTAGTGTTAAATTATTGGCAAGTCAAAGAACTGTCAATTACGCCATAGGATTCAGTTAGCCGAATTTAAATATAAAATGTACTTTTGTAAATTGCCATATGGCAATTGCTAATGGGGAACTGAATGCGAGAACATTATTATTATAGTAGGTGAATATAGCTTCTTCTCTTAGTGAGTAAAGACGGTAGGTGAAACACAAAACCCATCTTTTCTCAACCCCATATCCCAGCTCACCCTCACTGTAGCGTTAAGTTAAAGTACTCAATGATACTAAAGGTCATGAGTGCCTCCTATTGAGTGCTGCAGTTGACCTAGAGTTCAGAAACAAGCTGCAACCCTTCTTGAGTTTCTCTCTCAGAGAGGTGATATCTAAAAGGGAGGGCCATGTTAGGGCCAAGTTCGACTGTTAGCACTTCACCTCCAGATACACTGTGGAGTAGGGTGAAGTTGCCTATAGACGCTGATCTCGGGTCAGTTTTGAATTTTCCCAACTCAGGGTTTGGGGAGGGGAAGCTGATCCTAGATAGGGGCAAACTTCACCCCAGAGCTCACTATCTCCAATAGGCATAGAATGGCAACTGGATGGTGTAAGCTTTTTGTCTTAACCAATAGCTTGTGTTTGTGTCAGCATAATGGAGGTGGTTTCTAGACTAACACAGTCTTATGGTACACAGGGGACCCGGGTTCAAACTCAGTTGGTCACACGGGTTTGAGGGATGCCGAGGGAACTGGAGCTGTCATAAATAGGAAAATCGATTCTCTACAGAACCAAGTAACTTGGCCAAGATTTCTGTAAAGCTCCTCACTCTCTCACTCTATTTGCATCCTTGTGTTTATGGAAACTCAAACAACATCCACCCTGATGACAAGTGAGCTCAGATGAGCATTGGGGCCTGTGAGTGAGAGGAGATGGTTATTGTGTCTATACTACATTCTCCAAGCCTGAGGGATCTAGCCAGTACAGGCCCAGAGCAGCAACCCACTAACCTATATTATTTCCATTGGAGGTTTGTGTGTGTGTGTGTGTGTGTGTGCGCGTGCGGCGCGTGCGTATGGACTGAGTTCCGGTCGGACCAGTCTGGGCCGTAAAACTAATCACAGAGCTTCTTATCCTCTGTCCCTTTTATCCATCAGTACTCATCCCTCCCCGATGGACCTGGTCTTTCTAGATCCCACTCTCACATTTTTTCTACGACTGTTATTTCTCTCTTCCTTCCCTCTTTATCTATTTTTTCTTCTTTCCACTCTCTCTCTCTCTCTCTCTCCCTCCCCATCTCTCTCTTTCTGTCGTTGGTTGGTAAACGGTTGGATGGTTAGGATTCATGGTTGGGTTCTGCTAGACTCATAATAGTGTGGTGGAAACAGGACAGACAGAGAACCAGTTTGAAGGGCCCTGGTGCGCCCCTTACGCCTACCCTCTGATTGGTTTACAGCGTGACAAACCTCCGCTCACCCTTACTCTACTTACACACACGTGCAGACACACACACACACACACACACACACACACACACAAATACGCTGACAAAGTCACTGACTTCCTTTCTATTAATCTCTTTCTGTTCTGTTTCACATTCTCAACCTACACACGCGCGCACACGCGCACACACCCTGGCTGTTGGCTTTCCTTTCCTTATTATTATAATTTTTCGCTTATGGCACCTGGTATTCCCAGGCGGTCTCCCGTCCCAGTACTAACCAGGCCCGAGGAAACACTGTTCGACTGATGACCGGAGTCAGCTTGCAGGCGCCCGGCCCTGTCGCTAGAGTACGATGAGTCAAGGAAAGCCCCACCGGCCAAACCCTCCCCTACCCCGGATGGCGCTGGGGCAATTGTGCGCTGTCCAATGGGGCCTCGTGATCACAGCCCAGGCTGTAGTGCTGCCTTATCACTGCAGTGCGCAGTGCTTTTGACCTCTGCGGCTTTCCTAACTGCTTATCAGAGTCCCGCTGGGCAAAAATTGGTTGAATCAATGTTGTTTCCACGTCATTTCAACCCCCAAAATATGTTTGATGTTGAATCAACGTGGAAAACTGATTGGATTTGCAAAAAGTAATTAACTTAAAGGAATTTCATATTTTTTTCCACCAAAACTTAAACCAAAATCTAATGACAGGGTGAAATGTTTTCGTTGATTTCACATTGAATTCACGTTAGTTGACAGCTCAACCAAATGTTACTCAAAACTAGACGTTGAACTGATGTCTGTGCCCGGTGAGGTGAAACCATACTTTGGCAGTGCAATCAGCATGGCCCTGAGATGGACACTGAAAGGATGGACTGGAAATAAACTCTTCACCACACTCAACTCGGTCATGACAAGGACAGACGATGATGGTGGTCATCTGGAACCAGGTGGGAAAGGGTGTATACTACACAAATGTGTGTGTGAAAGTGTGTGGTACTCTCTAGAGAGTGTGGACGCCATGCTGAGTCAGCAGGCCCAGAGCAACGCTGATTTCCTTCCTCCGTGAAACCGCCCACACTCCTCTCCTTGACGAGGCCAGCAGACCTGAATGAAGGCAAGCTGGAACAGGAGCCTCTCAGAGAGCTTGGCTATGTGGCCTACCCACACACACATGCATGCACACACACATACACACTCACATGCACACACATATGCAAACACACACAAACACACCGCAGGGGCCCCGCTCTGGTCACCTCACCAATAGTATACCACCACAGCCATCCTGAGGGCACCGAGTTGAAGACAAAGTTATTTCGGGGTCGTTCAGCCACTGTAGAATGGTGTTTAAACAAAAGAGCTTTGTTAAAGTCAATTTTCCAAACACGGTTCAGAGAGAGCGTTCCCCATCCGCCTCCCCAACCAACTCAAAAGGTGGTCCTCACATCCTCTGTATAACCCTTAATATGGAGAGTCAAACTAAGAAGCCAGGTGATTGTTGCTATCGGCGCCGGCTGGTGTGGCAACGGGCCAACTGACCCACTTTCCCGCTCAGCTGTGTTCTAGCTCTAAGTCTCGGGTCTTTGCATCACCTAGCTAAGTAAACAACACTGTTTACAGGGGCAGTTGCCAAAGTGTCAGAATAAAATCCTCCTCGGTGTGTCAGAGATCCCCACTAAACACTTTAATGTCGGGTGTGTATGTTCAAATTCAAGAGATTGGGTTTAATCTTGAGATCTAATGGTGTACACATACAATGCCTTGCAAAAGTATTCACCCCCCTTGGCGTTTTTCCTATTTTGTTGCATTACAACCTGTAATTTAAATAGATTTTTATTTGTGTTTCATGTAATGGACATACACAAAATAGTCCAAATTTGTGAAGTGAAATGGAAAAAATTACTTGTTTCAAAAAATTCAAAAACGGAAAACTGGTGCATGCATATGCATATTCACACCCTTTGCTATGAAGCCCCAAAATAAGATTTGGTTTAACCAATTAACTTCTGCAGTCACATAATTAGTTAAATAAAATCTAAGTGTCACATGATCTGTCACATGAACTCAGTATATATATACCTGTTCTGAAAGGCCCCAGAGTCTGCAACACCACTAAGCAAGGGGCACCACCAAGCAAACGGCACCATGAAGACCAAGGAGCTCTACAAACAGGTCAGGGACAAAGGTGTGGAGTATCAGGGTTGGGTTATAAAAAATATCAGAAGCTTTAAACATCCCACAGAGAACCGCTAAATCCATGATAAAAAAATTGAAAGAACATTGCACTACAATGAACCTTGCCAAGAGAGGGCCGCCCACCAAAACTCACGGACCAGGCAAGGAAGGCATTAATCAGAGAGGCAACAAAGAGACCAAAGACAACCCTGAAGGAGCTGCAAAGCTCCACAGCGGGGATTGGAGTATCTAATTCCAGGTTGTAAGGCAACAAAATAGGAAAAATGCAAAGGTGTGTGAATACTTTCGCAAGCCACTGTATGGGCCAACTGTATACAGACTGCACTGCTTGAAACTCAAATTCCATGGGAAGCATACCATTGTCTCAACAGGATATGAGACTATCCAGCGTCCATCACTCAAAGTTTCTTCAATGACGCCTGTTAGTTTTGATGTTTTGAAACCTTAGAAACAGGGATTGGAACAGGTTCAGGTAACAGAACCGAAAACCGTCAAATAACTACATTTTTAAGGAATCAAAACGGTACCGGGAACAAAAGTGATTCATACTGTTCCCGGAATAGAACCCTTATTGTAATAGTATGGGAACCAGTTAATAACATTCTTTTTTTCTAGTCCCACATAAAAACGCAACAAAGTGCCTATGCAAAGCCCTTACTTCGTTACTTAGAAACGTATTTCAGTGTCTGCTTGCAAGCTGAAAATCTTTGCAAGTGTGTGTGCTATTTAGGCTACCTGCCCCTCACCCTCCGAAGCATAGGCTACTAAACTCAGCAAAAAAAAAAGTCCCTTTTTCAGGACCCTGTCTTTCAAAGATAATTCGTAAAAATCCAAATAACTTGTTCATTGTAAAGGGGTTAAACACTGTTTCCCATGCTTGTTCAATGAACCATAAACAATTCATGAACATGCACCTGCGGAACTGTCGTTAAGACACTAATAGCTTACAGACGGTAGGCAATTAAGGTCAGTTATGAAAACTTAGGACACTAAAGAAGCCTTTCTACTGACTCTGAAAAGCACCAAAAGAACGATGCCCAGGGTCCGTGCTCATCTATGTGAACATGCATTAGGCATGCTGCAAGGAGGCATGAGGACTGCAGATGTGGCCAGGGCAATAAATTGCAATGTCCGTACTGTGAGCCGCATAAGACAGCACTATAGGGAGACAGGACGGATAGCTGATCGTCCTCGCAGTGGCAGACCACGTGTAACAACAACTGCACAGGATCAGTACATCCAAACATCACAACCTGCGGGACAGGTACAGGATTGGCAACAACACCTGCCCGAGTTACACCAGGAATGCACAATCCCTCCATCAGTGCTCAGACCGTCCGCAATAGGCTCAGAGAGGCTGGACTGGGGTCTTGTAGGCCTGTTGTAGGGCAGGTCCTCACCAGACATCACCGGCAACAAAGTCGCCTATGGGCACAAACCCACTGTTGCCGGACCCGACAGGACTGGCAAAAAATGCTCTTCACTGACGAGTCACGGTTTTGTATCACCAGGGGTGATGGTCGGATTCACGTTTATCATCGAAGGAATGAGAGTTACACCGAGGCCTGTACTCTGGAGCAAGATTGATTTGGAGCTGGAGGGTCCGTCATGGTCTGGGGCGGTGTGTAACAGCATCATCGGACTGAGCTTGTTGTCATTGCAGGCAATCTCAACGCTGTGTGTTACAGGGAAGACATCCTCCTCCCTCATGTGGCACCCTTCCTGCAGGCTCATCCTGACATGACCCTCAAGCATTACAATGTCACCAGCCATACTGCTCATTCTGTGCGGGATTTCCTGCAAGACAGGAATGTCAGTGTTCTGCCATGGCCAGCGAACAGCCCGGATCTCATTGAGCACGTCAGGGACCTGTTGGATCGGAGGGTGAGGGTTAGGGCCATTCCCCCCCAGAAATGTCCGGGAACTTACAGGTGCCTTGGTGGAAGAGTGAGGTAACATCTCACAGCAAGAACGGGCAAATCTGGTGCAGTCCATGAGGAGGAGATGCACTGCAGAACTTAATGCAGCTGGTGGCCACACCAGATACTGACTGTTACTTTTAATTTTGACCCCCCCTTTGTTCAGGGCCACATTATTCCATTTCAGTTAGTCTCATGTCTGTGGAACTTGTTCAGTTGATATCTCAATTGTTGAATCTTGTTATCTTCATACAAATATTTACACATGTTAAGTATGCTGAAAATAAAAACAATTGACAGTGAGGGGACTTTTATATCAAATCCAATGGCACTTAGCGTAAGAGGAGGGGTGTTAACCCCAGTGTCCTGGCTAAATTCCCAATCTGGCCCTCATACTGTACTATCATGGCCACTTAGTCATCCCCAGCTTCCAATTGGCTCATTCATCTCCCTCCTCTCCCCTGTAACTACTCCCCAGGATGTTGCTGTACTTGAAAATGTGTTCTCAGTCAACTTACCTGGTAAAATAAGAGTTAAGTAAATACAAATAACGATGTTACAAGCATGATTCAGAACGTAAGGACAGAGATGCTTTATTAGCCGGAGAAGAATGGATCAACTTTTCCGATGCTATTTTTTTTTTTAACTAGGCAAGTAAGTTAAAAAAAATCTTATTTTCAATGACGGCCTACCCAGGCCAAACCATAATGCTGGGCCAATTGTACGCCGCCCTATCTAGTTAAGGATACCATATGCCTAGTTATCACATTTCACGTTGGATTTATTATCTACAAAAACGTGTTTTCAAGTTTGTTAGCTCGCTAGTTTTAGCTTCTTAGCTTGCTAGCTCAAAGGACATTCAAAGTGCCTCCATAGAAGCCGACCCCTGCATATAAATCATGAAGCTACTGTATAATGTTCTTTTAAATGGCTAACTTTTCCATTACTTCAAGCACACCTTCAGATTATTGCTCTCACTATTAACAACTGTCTAAAGGGTCTGATTTCCCTGATGTTTTGGACGAGTAAGCCTCTAATCGAATGCGTCAAATGAACTCGCTGCCCCTACTTGGAAGAGAATGGAGCTTACTGTCAATTCATCAAAGAAGCAGTCAACCATGTATCTATCTGGTCCAGTGCTGTGATTTTCGCTCGTGTGAACCTCCTTGGGGATTGCTACAGTCTTGCTAATGAAGATTGATTTATCTGCCTGCCATGACTTGGGCTGAGACAGCGATCTGGCTGAAACAAGCTTTGGGAAATGCTCCTAGAACTGACAACTGGTGGTGCGGAATAGTGTGTGTGTGTGTGCATGCGCATATGCATTCATATACTTTTATCTGACAAAGTGAGGTTTATTATACAAAGTAGGATTGACAGGCTGGCAGAGAAATATGTGTATGTGATCCCTGTGGGAATTGAACCCATGACTTCTGTGTTGCTAGCATGAGCTCTTACCAAATTAAAAACACAGTAATCCGTTATTCAAGCAAACTCTCTGCATGACAAAGCACCAAATTAAAGTGTGTTTACTTTTCCTTCGTGAAATGATACAGCCAAAAGTGGAGAGAGGGGAGGAATGAAATTCATGAACACACGAGACACAAAGGTCAGGGGTCACTGCCAATCTCCGGGCTACAAGATTGTCTTCCGCCACGTCACAGGCGTCTCGTATTCCACACGCTCATTACAGGTCAAGGAAACAATGGGAGATCAAGACTGCTCTCCCGCCACTTAATTTCCTTCCACTAAGAAAATCTCCACATCGAATAGATAATCTTTCACTAACAGCTCAGCTCTCAAGTCAGCTCTTTTCTAGCCCCAGAAATCCCCAAATCTTCCGATCTGGCTCAATGAACCGATAAGTCATGTTTAATGTCTTCCCAGCGACAGTACTGAATCTCGATATGACGGGCTAGCAAATTAACGGGGGACATTTTCTTGTCCTAATGGATAGTATTTACAAGCTCGGACTGGCCTCAGAAATATTCTGTCAGTGACCCCATTCCTAGATATTATGAACAACATCTCATCAATGCGGACTAGCCTACCTAGCGAGTACATTCCGACACCAACGTCCATGGACATTGAAAAAAACATAGACATTTGGTCCGTCCACCCTGGCCTCGATTTCAACGTCCACAGATGTAGTTTCTAGTTCTGGTCAGTACCTTGACCTGTAGTAACAAATTAAGTGTTAAACAAATCAAAATATATTTTCAATTTTAGATATATATAGGATCAGCTTCTCTCCCGCAATCCTAACCGTAACCATTAGTGGGGGAAATGCTAAACTGACCCACGATCAATCTAGGGACAACTACACCCTACGCCCAGTATTCGCTTCCAACTAGGCCATTACTTCCAACTGGTTTTGCAGAGTCATTTTGAGGTGCATCAATGCTGCCTGCACCACAAAAAAAAAGTCATTGTGATGCATTTCCTGTCTGCTCCCCATTCCCAAACGTTACACTTCCTGGTTCCCTCACTCTTGCCCTCATGCCCTTCCCTGTCAGGGTTTGGTCAATCATGCAACAACTGAAAAGCTTTTCTTGGCCATAACCTTGCCCTATTGGCGTTGCAAAAAAACAACCTTTCCTGCGTCAAAAACATGAGAAAGAAAGACCTATGACTAACGACCAGGTGTATGTTATGTTGCATACACACATGCCTTTTTGTGTCTGGTAATGTCCTAAAAGAGGGAGTGAAATTACCATCAACCTGCTCAATCAGTGAGCCAATAAGCAGTCATTCTCATCCATTTTATTACGACAAAGTCAAGCTTCCTGTAAAAGGCTAATTCAAACCAACAATTCACGTCATATTTCCTTCCTTACTTCAGCCTTGGAGGGAAACTACCAGCGAAAGGCTGCTGACTCACCCTGACTATGGGACTGTGGGAAATATCCTATGAAAAAAAAGCCCCCTAACTCTAACGTGAGAAACGTCAGTAGGAAGAGAGAGAGTCTGAATTTTGTCACTGACGTCGCCTTCTGTCCCACAGGCTTTAGGGAAACGGAGGAACCGAATGGCTCACGCTTTGGGCGTCGAAGAGCCGTCATGGCGTCTGGAGCGGCTCCGGGCGAGCAGCAGTCTCACCAGTGTGTGCATTCCATAGAGGTCAGCTTCTGTTTGGGCAGCAGTGCTCTCCAGCTAATCAATGCTGTCAGTGTCGATGTCAGCAGTTCTGAAGGGAGCAAGGATTTACTTTGCAGACCGCCGTCTGAAATGGTATCCTCCTCTCAGACTTTGGTTCATAGTCTACTAACATGAACGGCTGGGTTCAAGCCCCGTTCTCCTACACTACAATACTATTTTAGCCCTTTGAGCTAAAGCCTAGGCATTTGTTTGGGGAGCTAATGCAAGTCTTCTGGTCTGAGGCAAGGTTATAATCACGTGAGCATAGTTCACTGAAACACCTGTCTCTCTTACACAAATGTCCTTGGCGAGACTTCACTTGGGGGTCTGTTAGTAAACTGTTTATGGACCCTCATCAAATAGTTAGTTCATCTTTTGTAAACTAATTCATTATGTGCCATGAGTTAATGTACACTGAGTGAACTAAACATTAAGAACACCTCCTAATATGGAGTTGCACCCCCACCTTTTTCCCTCAGAACAGTCTCAATTTGTCGGCGCATGAAACTCTACAAGATGTTGGAAGCATTCTACAGGGATGCTGGCCCATGTTGACTTCAATGCTTCCCACAGTTGTGTCAAGTTGGCTGGATGTCCTTTGGGTGGTGGACCATTCTGGCACCTACTACCATAGCTTTCACCTGGATTCACCTGGTCAGTCTAGTTGATGGAAAGAGCAGGTGTCCTTATACCGGTAATGTATCAGCATTATCAAACATATTAAAACGGTGTACTTATGACTTCCTCCGGAGGGCAAAGACTAAAACAAACCATCTCTACAAGAGAGCAACCGGTTACTACCTCAGAGATGTTTCAAACCGGTTTCTGGAGATAAGAGAGCAATCGTCAGCAGCTGCCTCCAAATTGAGAGCAGAGACCCTATTTCAACGGCAAGCAATTTGTTTCAATTTGTTAATACTCCCTTAATGCCTGATACAGATGTTTATCTGCAATGTTGTGTAGTGGTTGTTACCCACAATGACCTGTTACCTGATGTTGGCTTATTCTAGGTTGAGATACA
Source organism: Oncorhynchus nerka (assembly GCF_034236695.1). Lineage (NCBI taxonomy): Eukaryota > Metazoa > Chordata > Actinopteri > Salmoniformes > Salmonidae > Oncorhynchus > Oncorhynchus nerka. The sequence goes on from NC_088397.1 coordinate 32,888,202, forward strand.
GGCTAGATACTAGATTGACAGCTACTCTGGGAGATAGTCAATGTTGCTTCCCATGTGTGCCTTATCTGGACAATAAATAATCAATAGGCCCATGAAAGCTTACCTTGATTAGGGTCTATAGAGATAATAATTATAATAAGAGTCGACAACAGCACAAATAGCTGTGTCCTCTGATTTGACCTGTGATTGTAAGAAGGCAGCTTCAGGACGATCTTCAACAAATAGGGTGCCATGAACAACCGCTAAAACTCTCCTGTGCTAAGATAAACCTTTGGCTTGACTCTCCCTCGTTTTCCTATGTACCTCCACCTCCTCCGCTGCCTTCTGTCGGCCCGAATCGGCATCCCTCTCCAGACCTGGGCTCAAATACTATTTGAACTCATTTCAAATACTTTACCTATGCTCGGTTGAGCTTGCTTTGCTCAGTGGACTGATAGAATAGTCTGACGCTCCAGGCAGACTTGAGCAAATGCTCAGTATTTTGACATTTTTTGAATAGTATTTAATAAACCCAGGCCTACTCCTCTCTCAGCTCCCTGCCGTGGTTGAGGTGTTGACAGGGAAAGGAGAAAGGAGAGAGTTTCACACACATTCAACTCTGCACTGGAACTGGACAAACAGAAAAACCACTGGAGAAAAAGGCCATGCCAAACATTCACTGTTTGCTTCTTTGACCTGATGAGGACCATGTTGGTCCAAATGTTCTGTCTGTATTACCAATAGATTTTTTGCATATTTTAATAAAACCTGTGTTTGTCCAGGTTCGTCTTGTTGAGAGAAAATCAATTTTGCAAGAAGGGACCTGGTAAGATAAGTAGTAGAAACAGCAGTATCTTTTATTTCTCTAAAGGTGCTGACAGTCCCATGCGTCACAGTCGTGTGGTAGTTGGCAGGAGCGAGAGGGACTTACTGTATGTGGCCCCTTTTCTGGTGACACTCCTCACCGGCCTACTGGAAACGCTCCATCCATCCAGTAAATTACGTCAAACTCTTCCACCCCCAAGAGAGAGGCTACATCCCAAAAGGCACCCTATTCCCTCTATAGTGCACTACTTTTCACCAGGACCAAAAGGTAGTAGTGCACTATATAGGGAGTAGGGTGCCATTTGGGATGGACCACTTACTTGCATGGCTACTGCCAAGTGCCAAACGGTAAACCCGTACAGCTCTAGCTGCCTCCACCCAATAGTGTCAAATCGAAACAAAGACCAAGCTGAAATCTGTCATCTCAGCATTTTTCTCCCTCACTTATTTTATGGCTCAGAGCAATAGTCTGCTATGGGAGAATTCCTTTGATGGTGTAACGTTATAGCCCAGTGCAGAGGTGTGATGGGAAAGGGAATTGTCCACCTACGTAGTTAGTTTTAATATTGAATGCTTTATTTTTCCCCCAGTAGCAAACTGGTGTAACGTAATTCAAGAGTTTGCCACAGCAGGCATTCTAATTAGCACTCTAACCCTGACAATCGATGGAACTACAATCACCATCAACGTGCTGCTGTAATCCACCGAGTGAAATACGACCTCAGCGCTGCACGTTTGTGGAAATCCTCTTCAGTTGGCTAGCATAGCATCCGCTTTTTTGGCAAGGCAAATAGCAATCATTGGCACAACCACACAATGATGACATGGAAGAGGTGGGTGGGAAACCGAGAGAGAGAGAGAGAGCGAGAGAGGAGGAGAAATGTCTTCCCATTGTAGCTTTTTCCGATGAGCGGCACAGCGGAACAGCTTCCTTTCTTTCTTTTCTTCCTCTCCGACTCCCCCTCCACACCCCTTTCTTGTTTTATATGATTACGTTATCAAGAGCCCCCCCAGTAGAGGACAGGGGGTGAAGCGTGAAGGCAGTAGTCATCACGACGGTGACCCCAATAACTTAGTGACTGCCCAGCTGCAAGCATATATTGGACGTCCCTCTGGGGGCGAACGTCCTTCCTCTCATGAACTGTAAGCCAACTCACATGCCACAAGGGGCTCCACCCTCCACAATAGCTTCCTGCCCCCATTTGTTCCAAAGAAGAGGGTTGAATAGGGTTGGAGGTGTGGGAGGAAAAGGATAGGGATGGGATGGGAGGCATTCTAGGATTGTTTTGACGTTGGAGCCGAGGCCTTTTCCTTCCTGCCGTTTTATAGCCTACTTACGGGTAGATCATGTTCATCTGTCCAGGGTAGATATCTCGGACAGATCTGTTGCAGAGGTTTCAGGGAGCTGGACCGGATGGCCCAGGAAAGGCTCACAGCCTTGTTACACACCTGGTTGGCCTATTAAGGTGGTGGTGTTAGGACAAGGCTGTTCTAGACCTAGATACTACTGTTCTAGACCTAGATACTCTGAAAAATACTGTACAGTGGCTTGCGAAAGTATTCAACCCCCTTGGAATTTTTCCTATTTTGTTGCCTTACACCCTGGAATTTCAAAAAAAATGGGGGAGGGGGGGTTGTATCATTTGATTTACACAACATGCTTACCACTATGAAGATGCAATATATTTTTTATTGTGAAAAACTGAAAACTTGAGCTTGCTTATTCACCCCCCCAAAGTCAATACTTTGTACAGCCATCATTTGCAGAAATTACAGCTGCAAGTCTCTTGGGGAATGTCTCTATAAACATCAAGCCAACGGGATTTTGTCCCATTCTTCAAGGCAAAACTGCTCCAACTCCTTCAAATTGGATTGGTTCCGGTGGTGTATAGCAATCTTTAAGTCATACCACAGATTCTCAATTGGATTGAGGTCAGGGCTTTGACGAGGCCATTCTAAGACATTTAAATGTTTCCCCTTAAACCACTCAAGTGTTGCTTTAGCAGTATCCTTAAGGTCCGTGTCCTGCTTGAAGGTGAACCTCCGTCCCAGTCTCAAATCTCTGGAAGACTGAAACATGTTTCCTTCAAGAATTTCATGTATTTTGTGCCATCCATCAGTCCTTAAATTCTGACCAGTTTCCCAGTCCCTGCCGATGATGGGGTTCTCAGGGTGATGAGAGGTGTTGGGTTTGCCCCAGACAAAGCGTTTTCCTTGATGGCCAAAAAGTTCAATTTAATCTCATCTGACCAGAGTACCTTCTTCCATATGTTTGGGGAGTCTCCCACATGCCTTTTGACAAAGACCAAACATGTTTGCTTATTTTTTTCCGTCCACTCTTCCGTAAAGCCCAGCTCTGTGGAGTGTACGGCTTAAAGTGTATGGAATGTATGGTCCTATGGGTAGATACTCCAATCTCCACTGTGGAGCTTTGCAGCTCTTTCAGGGTTATCTTGGTTTCTTTGTTGCCTCTCTGATTAATGCCCTCTTTGCCTGGTCTGTGAGTTTTGGTGGGCGGCCCTCTCTTGGCAGGTTTGTTGTGGTGCCATATTCTTTTCATTTTTTTAATAATGTACTTAATGGTGCCCATTGGGATGTTCAAAGTTTCTGATATTTTTTTATAACCCAAACCTGATCTGTACTTCTCCACAACTTTGTCCCTGACCGGGTGCCGCTTGCTTGGCGGTGCCCCTTGCTTAGTGGTGTTGCAAACTCTGGGGCCTTTCAGAACAGGTGTATATATACTGAGATCATGTGACACTTAAATAAAGTCCACCTGTGTGTAATCTGACTAATTAGCATGTGACCTCTGAAGGTAATTGGTTGCACCAGATCTTATTTAGGAGCTTCATAGCAAAGGGGGTGAATACATATATACGCACCACTTTTCAGTTTTTTATTTTTTAGAATTTTTGGGAAAAAGTATATTTTTTTCATTTCACTTCACCAATTTGGACTATTTTGTGCATGTCCATTACATGAAATCCAAATAAAAATATATATAAATTATAGATTGTAATGCAACAAAATAGTAAAAACACTAAGGGGCGAATACTTTTGCAAGGCACTGTATATACACACACACTGTATATAGTGACATTCTTGTCACCATTGGATATTGTTGTTGAGGATTAAGCATATCTGAGATGAGCATATATCTGAGCATATATCTGAGAATGTATAGAATGTTCATACCTTCCTAAAGTACTGTGCCAGAGTCACACATATCAGGTACAATCAGTTCTAACAGTATGCTGCTATAAGGTACAGTGATTCCAATGGGTTCACGGAATAAAGACCCGCCCCATGAGACATTGGGCGGCAGTGGAAAACGGCACTGTAAGATGCACTCATGGCGACTAAGGCCTAGATTCAATCCGTCGTGTGGAAGATCTGTGCTGTAGCGCAAGTTGAAGTTGAATGCACATGTAAGTCGGCTCAATTGGAATTTACCTTTAAATTCCAATTGTGCTATAACGCAGATCTTTCACGCTACGTATTGAATCTAGCCCTAAGTTCCAGCAACTCAGACACACAGGCTGCATGCATTGTGAACCAGTGAAGGTGAACTACAGACTTCAGGGTCTTGTTCATTAGGGCACCAAACAGCAGAAAATGGACTGGAACAGGGAGGAATTACCTGAAATGTTACAAGTGTGGACTACCGGATATGACACAGCGCTGCTCAGGTATACGTTGACCTTATTGAGCTACAATCTGCGACGGAGTTAGGGCCCGGTGCTTGGACCCAGTTTGCCATGCATTCGTCATCTGTTTTTTATTTTCCATCGAGGAATCAAACAGGGAGGGGAGAAAAGAGAGAACGAGGGGAACAGTTGCAGGAGGATGAGTGAGGGTGGGGAGGGTTGCCACGTGCTGACACTAACATGGTGATGTGCCAATGGAGAGAGGGAAGAAGGGGTCCCAGGAAAACAAAGCCTGGCTGCTAAAGAAGAATGGAACCATGATTCATCATGCTGCAGCTCCTGACACTGCCATTGGCAACGAGCAGACAGAGTGCATGCTGGTCCTGCTGTTGTTGTGTTAGAGATGGCGGGCGCGAGTGAGGAGGGCAAGGGAGGGCTGTGACACCGTAATAGATGGAAAGGGAGAAAGAGTGGAGTAGATTTATATTAACCTAGAAACAAGAGCAGCTGACCTTCTACTAGGGATGGAGGGAGGGAGTGAGGAAGGGAAAGAGGAAAGGAGGGAGGGAGGGATAACTGTGGACAGGATGGAGGGAGGGATAAGGCAGTGTGTGCTGCTACAAATCTGCCTAGTCATTCCTACCCACTGGGCACAGACATCAGTTTGTCTAGTTTTGATTTACATTTGGTTGAGTTGCCAACTAACGTGAATTCAATCAACAAAACTGTCTCCACGTCATTGGATTTAGGTTCAGGGTTATTTGAAAGAAGGACATCATTCCCTTGTGTGGATACATTTTTTGAAATCCAATCAGTTTTCCATGTTGATTCAATGTCACCAGATAGCTTTTTTTGTTGTTGAATTGAAGTGGAACAATGTTGATTCAACCTGTTTTTGCCCAGTGGGTAACCACTAAAATAAGTTTATACTTTTGATTATCAGTCCAAATCCCCTTTCGCTGTCTCATTTTATTTGGTGGGGTTAGGGCTGTATCCAGGCACTCCACGACCATATACCACACCTACTCGGGACCTATTGCTTAATTATACCATATCTTAGGGTTTTTGGTCTATATAAAGTTGGATATGAAGCTACCAATGGGTAAGGTGTTGGGGCTGGGTATGAGACATAGAAAGATAGAAAGCGATAACCAGGGAGAGCTTTCCTTCAGTGGGTTCAGTGGTGGTCTCTGAGTGAGAAACGAGCCCAGAGAGTTCAGGAGAGAGAGAAACTGAACACATCCCTCTAAACCTTACAACAACATACAGTCCTGAGCCGCATGGGAAGGAGGGAGAGAGACAGAGAGAGAGTAGGAGTGAGAGGGGAAGACAGACCGCCCTGAGCAGCATTGGGAGTGAGGAAGGGAGAGAGAGCGATAGAGAGAGAGAGAGATGGGTCACAGGACTTACAGTAACATGCTCTGAATAGCACGTCTGTCAAAACAGAACTGGAAGGCCTGGAACTACACATGTCTTCATGTCCTTCACACGCAAATAGCTGTGTGTGGGGTGCTGGGAGCCTGGGTAGACTTAGTTAAATCTTTTTTTTAATGCGTTGCTGGCAGATGATTGTTTACCTTTCAGGTCTGCTTTTTACAGTAAGGAGTAAGTACAGTGTCTGGACAGAAACGGGAGTGTTAGAAAGCCTTGTAAGGACCCCTCTAAGCATTAAGGGCCCTATACTGCCTGTCCAAAACTGTACTACTCCATACCACAATCATTCTGTCTATGATTGTTAGTTAAGTCATAATTGTAAAAGACAATGTGTTCTCAATGACTTAACTGTTTAAATAAATGCAAAATAAATAAAAGTAGTATGTCTCTTTAAAAAAGTGAGGCCTGGTACAGTATGTTTTCAGAAGTATGTCACTGAAATGGATTTCAAATTCGATCAGATCAGTTTTTATTTAGTCACACAAATGTTTGGGAGGAGATTTGGTTTCTCTGTTTTGAAATCGGGCCCTTCTAAAAAACTAGGTATCGGAAAAATCCCCCTCCACTTGTCTTAGCCAGGAAACTTTTTCTTTCTGAGCCGAAGCCGGGGGAATGTCGGACTCATTTTTATTTTATGGTGCACTGAGAGGCTATTTGGCTTAGCAGACAGCCCTTATCCACAGTGACTTACGATGCTTATGGCTGGAACTCCCGGCTGGGGAGTGACAGGTCCATTCAACTCACTGACCACTCTGGGGAACATGGGAAGTGTTGCCAGCGTTGACACAGTGTGTCACGTGGAGCATAACAGGTGAACCCAAGAGCAGACTCGGACGAGGAGACTGGGATAAGGTAACCAAGGTATTTATTGAAACACGGGGGGGAAGATTGAGTGCAGGTCAGGGGAAGCCCGGACGGGTTGCTAGAAACCAGGTGCGGAGGCTGAGGCTGGAGCGAGAGGTGTGGGGACAGGGTAAGCAGGTCCGGAGGGGAATCCAAGGGAGGGTATAGTGGGGAATCCAGGACAGAGTAGCAGGACTGACGAGAAGTCGGACTGGAGACAGGCATAAGAGTCAGAGCGGGCAGAACTGTAGTGGAGAGGAAAACAGGCACAACAGGAACAAACGGGTAGAAACATGGACTGACTGGGCAGAGATTACGATCTGGCAGTGTGGAAGTGGCAGGACTGAGTATTTGTAGAGGTCTTGATTATGGAACAGGTTGCAGCTAGTGGGGATCTGCTCTGACCTCAGCACACCTGTCCCCGCCCATACAATCACACACACACACACACACACACACACACACACACACACAGAGAGGGGAGAGAGCACTGGGGGAGTGGCGGCTAGTCAAGGAAACACCGGATGAGCACTAGAGGGTGTGGCAGGAGAAGATATGACACTGTGTGTGTGTGTGTGTGGTGTGTGTGCGGGCCTGAGAGTAACAGTTTTGGAAAGAGTGTGTGTTGCTGTCAAAGTACATGGGTGGGTGTGTGTGTAGGTGGGAGGATAAAATACGAAGGCAGGTGAGACATTTATCATTGGGCCTCAGTGAGTCAAATATCTGAAAATCCCCTCTCACATTGATGGAATTACGGAAACTGTTTTCCCAGCAATCCTACAGACTGGGTAAAAACTTTTGGAAAATGACTCTGCTAGTGTTTTTCCAAATCACTCATGAAGATGAGTGGGATGTGATTGGTTATTTGTCAAGAGCAACTCAAGAGTCTCATAACTACAGTGTGTGGTTTGCTGATATAGAAACAGATTTGGGTCATTAGGTCAACGGCCCTGATTTCCAAACTCATTTTCGGGAACCTCCTACATATACTGTAACTGAATCACTTTTTGTCACCCTTTTTCAGAGGGTAAGAAATGTGTGTGTGTTTTTCTGTATTCCTTTTTAATGGCACATCTCCATCCGACCGGTGGTCTTTGCTATAGTATGACAATGAAGGGGCTTTCCGTAATCAACAGGGGAGGTGAGAAATTGCACGGGTCCTGCAGTCGACTCCTGCACCATCAAAACATTGGGTAAAGAAACCAAAACAACGATGGCCGCCACTCTAACAAGCTGTGACCTGAGGCCGGGTCTGTGTGTGAGCCTCGTGAGGATAAGGGATGTGGGGCAATGGGAAGAGGGAGGGGGGATGGAGGGGGGATGGAGGGAGGGAGGGATTGGGTGGGATTTGGGACGCTGGAAAACGGGAGAGGAGATGGGGGCACATGTTTGTAGTCAATGGGGTTAAAGGAGGGGGAGGCAAAGTGGGAGGGGGGTTTGCCACAAATTTTGATCCTCAAACAAGCCCTGTCTGGGCAAGGTAGCTAGGCCCTTCTGCTCGCTTCCCGCTACGTTGCTCTTCCAAAACTAGGTCAGAGTTTTATTATGTTTAATTATGTTTAGTGAAGACAGTGTGTTAAGACAGTGTGCAGTCCCCCTCGGCCAGGCTACACGATTAGACAAACAAGCCTTGCTCTGATACCCGGCCATGTCTGTGTACTCAAGTTGACTTACAGTACTTATTTCATATACTTACACATGCCCAGGATACAATACACAAACAGTCTATTAACTGTGCATATTCACTGTATCTAAAACTACATCTAATAGGCCTACATGCACATAAAACACGATTTACTCACCGCTTCCGAACATACTACTCACCAATGTCCAGTCTCTTGACAACAAGGTAGATGAAATCCGAGCAAGGGTTGCCTTCCAGAGAGACATCGGATATTTTAACGTTCTTTGTTTCACGGAATTATGGCTCACCCGGGATACGTCATCAGAGTCGGTACAGCCACCTGGTTTCTTCACGCATCGCACCGACAGAAACAAAGATCTCTCTGGTAAGAAGAAGGGCGGGGGTGTATGCCTTATGATTAACGAGACGTGGTGTGATCATAACAACATACAGGAACTCAAGTCCTTTTGTTCACCTGACCTAGAATTCCTTACAATCAAAAGTCAACCGCATTATCAACCAAGAGAATTCTCTTCGATCATAATCACAGTCGTGTATATCCCCCCAAGCAGACACATCGACGGCCCTGAAAAAACTTTTTGACTGTATGTAAACTGGAAACCACATATCCTGAGGCTGCATTTATTGTAGCTGGGGATTTTAACAAGGCTAATCTGAAAACAAGACTCCCAAATTTTATCAGCATATCGAATGCTGGGCTGGCAAAACCCTGGATCATTGTTATACTAACTTCTGCGTAGCATACAAAGCCCATCCCCACCCTCCTTTCGAAAAATCTGACCACGACTCCATTTTGTTGCTGCTAGCCTACAGACAGAAACTAAAACAGGAAGCGCCCGTGCTCAGGTGTGTTCAACGCTGGTCGGACCAATCGGATTCCACGCTTCAAGATTGCTTCGATCACGTGGACTGGGATATGTTCTGCATAGTGTCGGACAATAACATTGATGCAAACGCTGATTCGGTGAGCGAGTTTATTAGCAAGTACATCGGTGCTGTTGTACCCACAGCGTCTATTAAAACCTTCCCCAACCAGAAACTGTGGATTGATGGCAGCATTCGGGCAAAACTGAAAGCACGAACCACTGCTTTTAATCAGGGCAAGGTGACCGGAAACATGACCGAATACAAACAGTGTAGCTATTCCCTCCGCAAGGCAATCAAACAAGTTAAGCGTCAGTATAGAGACAAAGTAGAGTCGCAATTAAACGGGTTAGACACGAGAGGTATGTGGCAGCTCGCTTTGAGGACAATACAGTGCCACTGACACGGCCCGCTACCAAAATCTGCGGGCTTTCCTTCACTGCAGCGAACATGAGTAAAACATTTAAACGTGTTAACCCTCGCAAGGCTGCCGGCCCAGACGGCATCCCCAGCCGCGTCCTCAGAGCATGCCAGACCAGCTGGCTGGTACGTTTACGGACATATTCAATCAATCCCTATCCCAGTCTGCTGTTCCCACATGCTTCAAGAGGGCCACCATTGTTTCTGTTCCCAGGAAAGCTAAGGTAACTGAGCTAAATGACTACCGCCCCGTAGCACTCACTTCCTTCATCATGAAGTGCTTTGAGAAACTTGTCAAGGACCATATCACCTCCACCTTACCTGACACCCTAGACCCACTCCAATTTGCTTACCCCCTCAATAGGTCCACAGACGACGCAATCACAATCACACTGCACACTGCCTTAACCCATCTGGACAAGAGGAATACCTATGTAAGAATGCTGTTCATCAACTACAGCTCAGCATTTAAAACCATAGTACCCTGGGTCTCGACCCCGCCCGGTGCAACTGGGTCCTGGACTTCCTGACGGGCCGTCCCCAGGTGGTGAGTGTAGGAAAGAACATCTCCACCCCGCTGATCCTCAATACTGGGGCCCCACAAGGGTGTCTCAGCCCCCTCCAGTACTCCCTATAACCATGACTGCGTGGCCATGCATGCCTCCAACTCAATCATCAAGTTTGCAGACGACACTACAGTGGTAGGCTTGATTACCAACAACGACTTGACGGCCTACAGGGAGGAGGTGAAGGCCCTCGGAGTGTGGTGTAAGGAAAATAACCTCACACTCAATGTCAACAAAACAAAGGAGATGATCGTGGACTTCAGGAAACAGCAGCGGGAGCAGCCCCCTATCCACATCGACGGAACAGCAGTGGAGAAGGTGGAAAGTTTTAAGTTCCTCGGCGTACACATCACGGACAGACTGAAATGGTCCACTCACATAGACAGCATGGTGAAGAAGGCGCAGCAGCGCCTCTTCAACCTCAGGAGGCTGAAGAAATGTGTCTTGTCACCAAAAAACACTCACAAACTTTAACAGATGCACAATCGAGAGCATCCTATCAGGCTGTATCACCATCTGGTATGGCAACTGCTCCGCCCACAACCATAAGGCTCTCCAGAGGGTAGTGAGGTCTGCACAATGCATCACCAGGGGCAAACTACCTGCCCTCCAGGAAACCTACACCACCCGATGTCACAGGAAGGCCAAAACGATCATCAAAGACAACAACCACCCGAGCCACTGCCTGTTCACCCCGCTATCATCCAGAAGGCGAGGTCAGTACAGCTGCATCAAAGCTGGGCCCGAGAGACTGAAAAACAGCTTCTATCTCAAGGCCATCAGACTGTTCAACAGCCATCACTAACATTGAGTGGCTGCTGCCAACATACTGACTCAAATCTCTAGCCACTTTAATAATCAAAAATGTATGTAATAAATGTATCACTAGCCACTTTAAACAATACCACTTTATATAATGTTTACATATCCTACATTACTCATCTCATATGTATATACTGTACCCTATTCCATCTACTGCATCTTGCCTATGCCGTTCGTCCATCGCTAATTCATTCATCTTTATATACATATTCATCCCTTTACATTCATCCCTTTTGTGTGTATAAAATAGTTGTGAAATTGTTAGATTACTTGTTAGATATTACTGCACGGTCGGAACTGGATGCCCAAGCATTTCGCTACACTCGCATTAACATCTGCTAGCCATGTGTATGTGGCCAATACAATGTGATTTGATTTGTTACTGCTGCAGCCTGAACGAATTCTCCTTGTAATCATAGCGGAATTCGTTATCATTTAGAGACCATCGGGTCAGACAGTTTTGGGTCTATACTTGTCCATCGTTTTGCCTCCTCCAGACTCGGGTCCAGACAAAAGGTATACACTTGCTCACTTCCCCTTGATGATTTGAAAGGACTGGAATAAGATTTATGGATCAAAATCCCTTTAGCAGCTGATGCCTACACCAATGTTTTGAGATGTATGGGGAGTAGTGTACAAGTGCACACTACAGAGAAAGGACACATTAAGGGGATCCAAGTGTTGTTGGTTGATCAGTTCAGTTCGAAGAGAAATATAGACAAGGGAATTAAGCAAAATATTTCAGCAACAATATACAACAACAAAACACAGATTTCACAATTTGATTAAAATGAGTTCCTGATTAGTCTTCTGATTGTATCTCTTATCTATCATCAATCATTTGTGAGTTTAAAAGGCTGCTTCGACCCCTCTACATTTTCCATCATTGCTTCATCATTGTGTGTGTGTGTGTGTGTGTGTGTGTGTGTGTGTGCACTGGAACTTGTTTACCAAAACTCCTCAAAAAAATCCCAGTCGTGGTCCAATTTCCTCATGCGTTAGATTACCGTAACATTGGACGTCAGACGAGTCAAACACCGAGTCGAATTTCAGCAACACGTTGCACCATCTTGGTCTGGATGAGTCCCTCCGCTGAATATTGAATTAAAGCAAAACAGTAAATCTCTTGGAAGAGGACACACACTTAAGGGACGGACTTTACAGCCTGACTGCATGGAACCGCAAATGAGCCTCAGCTGCTGCTGCTGCTGCAGTGTCTACAGACAGTAGAGAGTCGTGTGTGTGTGTGGTGGCGTTGTGGTGGGCCATGGCATGTGGTGGTTGGCGTGGTAGCCGTTGGCGTGGGGAGCACTGGCCGCAGCCTTGTGTTTATGGGCTGTTTCTATGGCGGGCTCACTACAGCCATGCCAGATACACACCACAGGCCTGATGAGCCGATCCCTGTGACACATTCGGATCAGCTCTGTGCCACCTCCGGAAATCACAGGCTATACCAGCAGAACCATGAGCCATGGAAAATCCCCAATCCTGACCTACTACGACATTATACACCCCCAAAATACTTACTCTCTCGGAGGCACACACATGCTCGCACACACACTGAAGCGAATGCACACACTCACACACAGGCACGCTGGCTGGCAGTCATTCATCCTGTTCACAACGGTATCAGATAACGATTAAAACTCCCATCAGCTCTTCCAGGTAGTGATGCCTTCATATAAATGGAGGCTAGTGTTACAAAACACCAGCCTGCTTTCAGACCAAATGGCCAAACGACCAGCAGCACTGCCAAGCCTTGGTACAGAGTGACCGTGATACTCTTAACGTGTGGACTGTGTTGCGTATATTGTAGCTGGCTGGGTCTGCATCCCAAATTTCACCCTATTCCCTTAGTGACAGTACTTTTGACCAGAGCCCTCCCAGCTAGCACATTTGGGCCCTTGGCAGTTGTTGGAACGTATGGTTTTGGTTTCACATAGGTTGTGGGAACAAAGTCATATGTTTCCTGACAGGTAAAACTGAACGTTTTTTTTAAACGTTCTGAGAACAGAAGTGAAAATGTTTGCAGAGAGGTTCTGAGAACGTTTTACTTTGGTTCCTTGAAAGTTTTCCTGGGAGGTTTTATTAATGCTCTTAGAACGGAAATTATAGGTTATTTGGAGGTTTTTTAATAACTTCCTTAAAACTTTCACAGAATGTTTCAATAAGGCTTTTATTAACACTTTTAGATTATTTTGGGCTAACTTTTTTGAATCCGTTAATCATGCCAAACATTTATTTTTCATTGTGACAGTGAGATTCAAACCTATAATCTTCTTTTTCTCTATCCATGGAATTAGTTCACTGCACCACCTGGATGGCGCTAGCGTATCATGTTTTTTAATGCATACAAAGCTGTTATTTTTAGTATATTCAAACACTCCATTTCAAAGGAAACAAGCACTCATTAAGATTAGGTGTGGCCAATTAGTGGGCACTGCCATCACACCTGAACACACTTAACAAGATGGAGGATAGAGAGAGTTTAATCGATTCTGAGAACAAAATGTATATTTTTTTGTAATTAACATTCTTAGAACGTTCTCTGAATGTTACTAAAGTTTTCTTGTAGTTTTTATGAAAAGTTTTCACGTTCTTGGAACAATTTGAGAACATGACTTAATAGAACCATAAGGAAACCTGTAGAAAATGTTATGAATGAAGTACCAAAATTTAAATAAAATCTAAAGTATTTATTAAGGCCTTTTTACATCAGCAGATGTCACACAGTGCTTATACAGAATCATGCCTAAAACCCCAAACAGCAAGCAATGCAGATGTAGAAGCACGGTGGCTAGGAAAAACTAGAAAGGCAGGAACCTAGGAAGAAACCTAGAGAGGAATCAGGCTCTGAGGGGTGGCCAGTCCTCTTCTGGCTGTGCCAGGTGGAGATTATAAGACTACATGGCCATTAAGGCCAGTTTGTTCTTCAAGATGTTCAAATATTCATAGATGATCAGCAGGGTCAAATAATAATCACAGTGCTTGTAGAGGGTGCAACAGGTCAGTACCTAAGGAGTAAATGTCCGTTTACTTTTCATAGCCGAACATTCAGAGGTCGGGACAGAAGGTGCGGTAGCGAGAGAGAGCGAGAGAAAAAGCGAGAGCGAGAGCAAGTGAGAGTCGAAAACAGCAGATCCGGGACAAGGTAGCACGTCCGGTGAACGGGTCAGGGTTCCATAGCTACAGGCACAAGAGTTGAAACTGGAGCAGCAGCACAATCAGGTGGACTTAGGGACAGCCAGGGGTCATCAGGCCCAGGTAGTCCTGGCATTGGCCTAGGGCTCAGGTTCCCCCAGGAGGGGAGGGAGAGGGAGAGAGACAGAATTAGAGGGACCCTACTTAAAATTACACAGGACACCAGATAATTACACCAGATATAACGAACTGAACCTAGCCCCCCGGCACATAGACTATTGCAGCATAGATACTGGAGAATGAGACGGGTGGTGGGGTGGTGGGGTGGGGGGGGGGGGGGGGGGACACTGTGGCCCCGTCCAACGATACCCCAGGACAGGGAAATCCAGGCATGATATAACCCGATGCACTTTGCCAAAGCACAGCCCCAACACCACTAGAGGGATATCAACAGAACACCAACTTAGTACGCTGAGAGAAGGCTGAGTGTAGCACATGAAGATCTCCTCCACCACACAAGCCCGAGAGGGCGCAAAACCGCTGATGTGTGGGAGCCTGAGGAGCCAGTTGAGGCGCGGGAGCCTGGTGAGCCGGCTAAAGTATTGAAATACCAACTGTATTTTCTTTTCTTTGTCAGGTTGTGCTGAGAATGTTCCAAAGCCAAGCAACTATCCTGCACCATTCCCAAAGGTTGTGGGATCAATAACCATAGGACAACCACACGCTCACCAAACATAATTTGCTAGCTGGGTAAGAGTGAAGTTTTATCATATCGTATCATATAGATACCTTTATCCCCAATATGATCCATCTCATAGGTCTAATAGGAATCTGACCTCATTTATACGGCAGGACTTTTTCATTCAAAATAGTTAACAGGGGTATACAGTAAGTCTACAATATGATTTTTAGTGCAGTGAAACAGCGTGTTTACATTAAAGCTTACACTGTAAGTATTGTGTTGTCGAGTCCATATAGAAGAAAGCCATGTTTGACTTATCCTTGACACCCAGGTCGTGGTTTGTGTTGAATGGTGAGAGACTTGGTGGTATCCATTTAAGTATCTTAGCATTTATCACTGAGGTGGTTGGGACCTGATGAGAAAGGGAGAGGAAGGGCTGACGATATGTGTGAACTGTTCTTTACCGGGACTTTTTGTCACTGTCCATCTGTGGAGCCCAAACCTGGTGAGTGTGCACTGTCCAGATGGTCCAACTGTTGCACATCTGGAGTAGGTCTGGTAGTGGTTAAATGCAAACACACACACACCCACACACACTCTCAGATACAGGACTCCCAGACCATGAGTAACATGATTCTCTGGTCTGATGAAACCAAGATTGAACTCTTTGGCTTGAATGCCATATGTCACACCTGGAGGAAACATGGTGGTGGCAGCATCATGCTGTGGGGATGTTTTTCAGCGGCAGGGAGACTAGTCAGGATCGAGGAAAGATGAACGGAACAACCTAACAAAGTACAGAGAGATCTTTACTGAAAATCTGCTCCAGAGCGCTCAGGACCTCAAACTGGGCGCTCAGGACCCTAAGCACACAGCCAAGACAACACAGGAGTCCTTGAGAGGCCCAGCAGGAGCCTGGACTTGAACCCGATCGAACATCTCTGGAGAGACCTGAAAATAGCTGTGGAGCGACGCTCCCCATCCAACCTTACAGAGCTTGAGAGGATCTGCAGAGAAGAATGGGAGGAACTCCCCAAATACAGGTGTGACAAGCTTGTAGGGTCATACCCAAGAAGACTCGAAGCTGTAATCGCTGCCGAAGGTGCTTCAATAAAGTAATGAGTAAAGGGTCTGAATACTAATGTAAATGTTGTATTTCTGTTTTTTATTAGTAATACACATTTGCAAAAATGTCCAAAAAGCTGTTTTTGTTTGGTCATTATGGGGTATTAAAATCTCCTTTCAGACTCACACTAAGCATCTCCAATCCAAACTTAAATCTAGAATCGGCTTCCTATTTTGCAACAAAGCATCCTTCACTCATGCTGCCAAACATACCCTCGTAAAACTGACTATCCAACCAATCCCTGACTTCGGCGATGTCATTTACAAAATAGCCTCCAACACTCTACTCAGCAAATTGGATGCAGTCTATCACAGAGCCATCCGTTTTGTCACCAAATCCCCATATACTACCCAACACTGCGACCTGTATGCTCTCGTTGGCTGGCTCTCGCTTCATATTCGTCACCAAACCCACTGGCTCCAGGTCATCTATAAGTCTTTTCTGGGTAAATCCCCGCCTTATAACAGCTCACTGGTCACCATAGCAACACACACCCGTAGCACGCGCTCCGGCAGATATATTTCACTGGTCACCTCCAAAGCCAATTCTTCCTTTGACCGCCTTTCCTTCCAGTTCTCTGCTGCCAATGACTGGAACAAACTGCAAAAATCACGGAAGCTGGAAACTCATATCTCCCTCACTAACTTTAAGCACCAGCTGTCAGAGCAGCTCACAGATCACTGCATCTGTACATAGCCCATCTGTAAATAGCCCATCCAACTACCTCATCCTCATACTTTTATTTATTTAATTTATTTTGCTGCTTTGCACCCCAGTACTTGCACACTCATCTTCTGCACATCTATCACTCCAGTGTTTAATTGCTATATTGTAATTATTTCGCCACTACGACCTATTTATTGCCTTACCTCCCTTATCCTACCTCATTTGCATACACTGTATATAGACTTTTTCTATTGTATTATTGACTGTATGTTTGTTTATTCCATGTGTAACTCTGTGTTGTTTGTGTCGCACTGCTTTGCTTTATCTTGGTCAGGTCGCAGTTGTAAATGAGAACTTGTTCTCAACTGGCCTACCTGGTTAAATAAAGGTGAAATAAATAAATACAAATAAAAGTATTGTGTCTAGATTGATGAGGGGGGGGAACAATTTAATACATTTTAGAAAAAGACTGTAACGTAACAAAATGTGTAAAAAGTCAACAGGTCTGAATACTTTCAGAATGTATTGTACATAGATACATGCACACATGGACGCGCATGACGCACACATACAGATATATAGATTCAAATACATTATGATTTATGTTCTTAAAAGCGCACACACACATTAAATGTGTCTCCCATATGCATATACATTTTAAAAAATACACACTTGCAAATGAAAATACACACTTCCCCACTCCTCCTTCTCACCCCCCTCTCCCGCTCCTCCAATTTACAGTCATCCTTCCAGACAAGAGAAGCCCATTAGCCCAGCTTCAGTGACCCACCAACACTTTCCCTCTCCCTCTCCATCCCCTTTCCATATTTTTCCCTTCACCAATCCTCTCCTTCTCCCACATACAGCCCAGGCAGTGTATGACAGCCAAGAGGCCAGGGTTCCGCTCTAGGCGGTTTTGAGCACGGCTTTGACTGCTCCTACAGGTCTGCTTCGGTACTTCAGTTTAACTGACACCCAGCCCGCAAAGAACATCTCCATAGACGGCCACATAGAGAAGTCAGACCCCGAAAACTTCTAATAAGACACTTAAGACATCACCGTTGCGCACAAAACATCCCATTGAATTATTCAAATAGTTGTTTCTGAGGCCAAAAAATTCCATCACTCACAGCCGAAGATACAGTATTGAGATTGTATATTTTTAACCATGTCTGCCATGTTTTTGGATGACGTTGTCGCTGCTGCACTGCTCCCTGTGCACACTGACTGCTAGTGCACATGTGATGTTGGTCCATATAACCGGATGCAACCCAGATATAGACGGTCCATCAGTGTATGTGAACTTGAGTAGGTTACCTTGAATGCGGTCTCCAGTTGTTGATACAGTATACCAGTGATGGCGGCTCCATCCCAAGTGAGTGAAACACTTGGCAGTGGCTCAAAAGTGTGGTTAGACCAGGCTAAACACGTTATCCGAAACCCTCCTCTCCCCTAGCTACACCCGTGAGTGCATTTGGGCAGTGTGGAAAGTGAATGCTGATGTTATAGGGGAAGGTCTGATACTTAAGTTCAGAGTAAGAGACTGTTGGAGTTTGATACATTCTTGATACAGAGACTACATATTCGGTTCTACTGCAGCGCAGAGGCAGACAGATTGAAAGACAGACACATACCGTGAGAGAAACGACACAGACACACACCCCACCGCTGACAGCCAGGCCACACTCCCCACCCACTCTACCCACCCACACCATTGCCTGTCAGCGTGTGTAATCATCTAGAAAGGAACAAACACAGGAGAGTGAAAGAAGTGGTGAGGGGAATTCATCAAATCTCCAGGCCGGCCTCCCGAGTGGCGCAGCGAGACAGCTCACAATTAGGGGAGGGTTTGGTTAGGGGAGGGTTTGGCCGGCCGGCCGGGATGTCCTTGTCCCATCGCTCTCTAGCGACTCCTTGTGGCGGGCCGGGCACAATGCACACTGACTTTGGTTGCCACCTGTATGGTATGTTTCCTCTGACACACTGGTGCGGCTAGCTTCCGGGTTAAGCGAGCAGTGTGTCAAGAAGTAGAGCGGCTTGGCAGGGTCGTGTTTCGGAGGATGCATGGCTCTCGGCCTTCGCCTCTCCCAAGTCCGTATGGGAGTTGCAGCGATGGGACAAGACTGTAACTATCAATTGGATATCATGAAATTGGGGAGAAAAGGAGTCAAAAAAATTATAATCTCCAGCCCGGAGACACACGTCTTTCCCAAAACCACCTTACCATACTACTCTCAGCTCTCCAGAAGGAATGCAAAAATAACTTTGGGTGCTTTTCAAACCATTCTTGGTACTCTTTCCCCCCACAGCCTGACAATTCCTTTAATTGTTTTCCCTTGGCCAGAGTAGGGCTTCTTTGAACCTCCAGAGTAGGATTAAGGCCTAAATGCAGAAACTCGCTTGCTGGATTCTGGATCCTCCATATACTGTACTTAGGGGAATGATTGATCATTGGGACACAAACACCAGCATGCCACCTGCGGGCACACATACACTCGCAAATGCATGCACACATACAGTGCATACACATGCCAATCCCTGTTGCAGTACACGCAAATGCACATTCTACACATATGTGCGCACACATGCATGCGCATGTACACACACACACACACACAAACACACACTTCCTAGAGGCCTGAGGTTTGTCAGGTGACACCATCATAAATCAGTAGTGTATGACATCTCTCTGAGACCGGGGACCATGAGAGAGATTAGCTATCTCCCATGTCCAAAGTCACAAAGCCAGAAACACTGCTCCTACATGCAAATGTTTTGCTCCCCGGGGGAGACATTGGCGTGTGTGTGTGCATGCGTGCGTGCGTGAATGAGACGTTTTTATAAGCCTGCTCCTATTCTTGGCACTGGGTGGTCACACAGGAGTTGTAGAGGCAGAGGAAAGCAGAGAAAGACTCCCCTCTCTCCTTGTCTCTTTCAGTTTGAACATCGATGGCTCGCATGTTTACTTTGGTAGGGCTGACTCTGTTGCGCAGCGGGACACTGCTCTCGCCATATTGACGTCACCATCGTTTTCCTCCTGAGAGAGTATAGGCAGAAATAGCCGATCCCTCTGCGCCGGGACCCCGACACGTCAGCAAAATCGAACAGGTCCATCTTCATGTCTAACAGTGTCCGCTCAGAGTAGAATGAATGGTAAGACCCGATATTCACAAGTCCAGAAGTACAGTATATACAGATCTTGAGTGGCGCAGTGGTCTTAGGCACTGCATCTCAGTGCTAGAGGCGTCACTACAGTCCCGGGTTCGATCTCAGGCTGTATCACAACCGGCTGTGATCGGGAGTCCCATAGGGCGGCACACAATTGGCCCAGGGTCGTCCAGGTTAGGGGAGGGTTTGGGTGGGGTAGGCCGTCATTGTAAATACAAACTTCTTCTTAACTGACTTGCCTTGTTAAATAAAAGGTAAAATAAATACAGTAGGCAGTGCATGGATCACAGTTGATATTTGACTAGCAGATCCCTATTCCTAAGTTTAACTGTAACTGTTCCACATTTTGTTGTGTTAATCATTCAAAATACATTTTCAACTATCTACACACAATACCTCCGAATGACAAAGGGAAAACATGTTTTTAGAAATGATTGAACATTTATTGAAAATGAAACACAGAAATATCTCATTTGCCTAATTATTCACACCCCTTAGTCAATCATTTGTAGAAGCACCTTTGGCGTCGATTACAGCTTTGAGTCGTTTGGGTCTGTATAAGCGTTGCACATCTGGATTTGGGGATTTTTTTCCCCATTCTTCCTTGCAGATTTTCTCAAGCTCTGTTAATACAGTAGATGGGGAGCGGCGGTGAACAGCAATCTTCAAGTCTTTCCCAAGATTTTCAATAGGGATTAAAGTCTAGGCTTTGGCTGGTCCACTCAAGGACTTTCGCATTCTTGTTCTGAAGCCATTCCAGCATTGCTTTGGCTGTATGCTTGGGGTCATTGTCCTGTTGGAACATAAATCTTCACCCCAGTCTAAGGTCGTTTGCACTCTGAACAGGTTCTCATCAAGGATTTGCCTGTATTTGGCTTCATTCATTGTTCCCTCTGTCCTTACCAGTCTCGCAGTCCCTGCCGCTGAAAGGCATCCCCATAGCATGATGCTGCCACCACCATGCTTCACAGTAGAGGAGGTGGTAGATAAGTGATGAGATGTGCCTGGTTTTCTCTAGAGAAAACCAGGCACATCTCATCACTTATCTACCACCTCCTCTACATCGCTTTTTGCATTCAGGCCAAAAAGTAATTTCTTGGTCTCATTAGACCACAGACTTTTTTGCATTATGCTCTGAGAGTCTTTCACTTGCCTTTTTGAAAACTCCAGGAGTGCTGTCATGTGCCTTTTTCTCGGGAGTGGCTTCCGTCTGGCCACTCTCCCATAAAGCCCAGATTGTTGAAGTGCTGTAAAGACTGTTGTCCTTCTGGCAGGTTCCCCATCTCAGCCAAGGAACTCGGTAGTTCTGTCATAGTGGTCATTGGGTTCTTGGTCACCTCCCTGGCCAAGGTCCTTCTTGCTCGGTTGCTCAGTTTGGTCGAACGGTCTGCTCTTGGCAGAGTCTGGGTAGTTCCATATTTATTTTCTTCTCTCAATGATGTAGACCACTGTGCTCGTGGAAATGTTTAGCACTCCAGAAATTGTTTTACACCGTTCCCCAGATATATATATATGCCGGTCAAGCATCCACTACCCTGAGAATTTGATGCAAATAGATGCACAGACAGAATATTCAGTGCACATGTCCCCCCATGCAGGAATCGAACCCACAACCTTGGTGTTGCAAACAGCATGGTTTAACCAACTGCGTCCTCAGAACTAAGTCATAAGGCCCAGATTTGTTTTGCTGACCACACGGCCTAACCAGGAAAAACTCTGGTGGGGTCCTAGTCAACCATGCACCAAAGCAGGCAACCAACCTCCTGTAGGCTCACCAGCAAACCACTACCCTAGCAACACCTTGGCCGAACAGCAATGCTGCACAATACTTTGCCAGTGGCTCTTGACTAACTGCTAGTAACGGAGTCATCAGAATCACTATGAGTAAAGGCTCTGAATTTTGGTCACCAAACCATTAGCCTAGCAACACTTTGACTGTGCAGCTATGCTAAGCTATTACACTGTCTCTTGGCTAATTGCTAACTGCGCCTCAGATCCGGTCATGGCTAGATGGGATGCAGCTTATGTCAAACTGAAGTCAAAAGTTGCATGTTCGGGGAGAATCTTTGCTTTTTAGCTAACCCTAATCTTTTTCCTAACCTTAACCCAATTATCTTAACCTGCTATGTTAATTCTCCTGACCTGCTGCCTAAGTTCTCCTAATCTGCTACAAAAAGTCACTTTTGTATACCATCTAGTCAAAACCCTTAGACCCAGGTCACCAGCAAATGCTAGACTACCTTCTCACAGTTACTCTTGGCTAACTGTTCCTTAGTTACTCACTCCTTACCCAGAAAATATTGGTGGGGGCCCAGTCAACCATACACCCAATCAGACAACCAACCTCCTTTAAGGTCATCAGCAAACTGCTAGCTTAGCAACACTTTGGCTGTATAGCAACTATGCTATCCTATTTCAATGGCTATTGGCTAACTGCTCCATGGTTCCTTACTAATTCTCTGCTTTTTTATGAGATGTAGCAAGCTAGCTAGTTGATAGCCTAGCAAAATATTAACAGTACAGCAACTATGCTATATTACCTCAAAGTGGCGCTCGGCTAACTGATCCTTGATTCCGCACTCCTTCCCAGAAAAACATGTGTGGGGTCCCAGTCAACCATACCCAAGCAGACAACTAAATTCCTTATAAGGTCACAAAATCCCTAGCCTAGCATCACTTTGGCTGTAGAGCAACTATTCTGTGTCTCTTGGCTAACTTCTAACTGCTTATTTAACCAACTGAGTCAACAGAACCACCATAAGTAAGGCTCTTTATCACCAAACCACTAGCCTAGCAACACTGTTCATATAGCAGCTATGCTACTTTATCCAGTGGAACTTGGCTAACTTATAACTCACTACTCCTTTCCTCACTATTTTCTTTTTCATGAGATGTAGCGGAGCTGCAGCGTCAGCGTGCTGCCTTAGCAGCCTGCCTGTAGTTCACTGGGGGCACATTTGGCCAACACATGTCCTCCCCTAGGGCCTTGTTCCTCGCTGGGCTGGGGTGAGGCTGGAACCCGAATCAACAGGACCACAGACCACAACAACATGGCAGCTCAGGCAAAGGGCTTTGGTCAGCAAAATACAACGTAAACCTACCTAACTACCCCATTCGTCTTCATCTAATGAAATACTGTCAATCTGCGTTGTGTTTGTGTGTGTGTTTGTGTGGGTGTACGGGTGTGCATGTTTACAGATGTAATATACACTAAGTATACAAAACATTAAGAACTCCTGCTCTTTCCATGACCAGATGAATCCAGGTGAAAAGCTATGATCCCTTATTGATGTCACCTGTTAAATCCACTTCAATCAGTGTAGATAAAGGGGTAGAGACAGGTTAAATAAGCTTTGGAACAATTGAATAAAATGATTGTGTACATTTGCCATTCAGAGGGTGAATGGGCAATACACGAGATTGGAGTGACTTTGAACGGGATATGGTAGTAGGTGCTAGGCACAACGGTTTGTGTTAAGAACTGCAACGCAGGCTGGGTTTTTCATTCTTAACAGTTTCCCGTGTGTATCAAGAATGGTCCACCACCCAAAGAACGTTCAGCCAACTTTACACAACTGTGGGAAGCATTGGAATCAACATGGGCCAGCATCCCTGTGGAACACTTACGAAACCTTGTACAGGCCATAGCCCAACGGATTGAGGCTGTTCTGAGGGCAAAAGGATGGAGGGGGGTGCAACTCAATATTAGGAACGTGTTCCTAATATGTGGTATACTCAGTTATGAGAGAGATCTACATGAGTCGTCTTGATTATGCAATCAAAACCTGATTAATGCTGGCGAACCACCTGAGTCTAGAGTCTGGCATGTGGACAGTCAATCGCGCTGACATTTAGATTGAGACACTGAACTGCAAGTGTGAGCATCTGGTTTCAAACCCGGGTCTAATGTATGCCAGAAGAGTGCATGATTAGCCTGTGAAGTCAAACAATATGGCCTTGGGCATTGTTCAGGAGCCAATGTAACTCTGCAGGTCTTATCCAAGGTTACTCGCCATGTATGTGTGGTCAACAAATCACCTGGAGACACCTATAAATCTTCACTCTTTACATGTTGTCATCTCTAATTGATGTTGTGGGCACAGCGAAATATTTTTCACCTTGTCGGCTCTGGTACATATTATTCCATGTGTGTGTGGGGAGTGGTGGTGGATTGTGTGTGTGTGTATCTGTGCGCACATCTTTGTGTGCTTGCACTCACGTGGGTGCACATATGTGTGTATCCTGTGTGTGGTAGTGTACCACAGCTCTGCCAATAAAATATTCTCATTGCTCCTGGCTCTCATCAGAGAAGGAATATTTAATTGTGTGTGTGTTTTAGGTACCATTTCCTCTCCTCCATTCTAAATTACACTCACAAGTAATGACTCAGCTTTTAATTGTAGCAGCCACAGTAACTTCTACTATTAAAATAACATGTGTTTGAAACAAGTATATGAATCTCCAAAAATGACTCATGATTAGAATAACTAACTTCAACACCTTCACTTCTAATTCCTGTGTCTTCAGCAATATCTGAAAATCCTATAACGACCTTGCAATTTCCTTTTCCATTCTCTGGTATCCTTTACTTTAGCAGTTTTGACTTTGATCACACTGTAACACTTTATATTAAGTTGTGGTGTAAAATGTGCCCACTGCCAACGGAAGACGTTTTCAATGATAGCGATATTTACTCTAATCAGATCCTTCTTAGAATTTGTGTCCCGAAATAGTAACCTACTAGTTATATTGAATACAGGCCTCAAATTGATCATGCATGTGCAACTGAGTTGTGTTGGTTAAATTCACTCAGGTTGAAATATCCCCACACTCCCGAATTGCTAGGTTTTCGGTGGAACAGCTGGCTAAGATGTATCAAGATGAAGGTCACTTGTGTTTCCAAGACAGAGGATCTGAAATCGACTCCCGGGTGAGCTCTTGTGGAAGGAAGCTATATACTGTTGCGCAGCAGAATGACGCTCGGTTTATTTGTTGATGTTATTAGGATCCCCATTTGCCGACAGTAATGTGTTAAAAAGTCCAACTTGTTCACATAGTCAACTTATACACAACACTGACACACACACTTACCCCACCAGACATTCCAACAGGGGTCTTTTCACTGTCCCCAGGTCCAGAACAAATTCAAGGAAACAAACAGTAATATACAGAGCCATGATTGCAAGGGAACTACCTTCCATCTCTATGGCGACAGCCAGTCTTACTGGGTTCCAACACATAAATCAAAAAGACTTGCGTTTAGTCACATAAAAATACTTCACAATTTAAAAAACATGAACATGTAGTGCGCATGTTTGTGCATCTATCAGATGCACATGCATGTCAGCACATACATACAACAAGTAGGTCGATAGGGGAGAGGCATTGTGCCGTGAGGTTTGCTGGTTACTTGCGCAATATTAGATGGAAGGGAGTTCAGTATATTACTGTTTGTTTCCTTGAATTTGTTCTGGACTGTGATAAGACCCCTGTTGGAATGTCTGGTGGGGTACGTGTGTGTGTCAGTGTTGTGTATAAATTGACTATGTAAACAATTAGGAATTTCTAACACATTACTGTTTCTTATAAAAAAAAACAAGAAGTGACCCAGTCAGTCTTTCCGCAACTCTTAGCCAAGAGAGATTGGCATGCAAAGTATTGATATTAGCCCTCTGATTACAATGTACATTAAAACTTGTGGCTCTGTTCTGTGCCAACTGCAGTTTAACTACAGTAGGTCCTTCTTTGCAGCACTTGACCATATGACTGGACAATAATAAAGATAAGATAAAACTAGAGCCTACTGGACTTGCTTTGTGGGGTGTGGTGTCAAAAAAGCAGAGCATTTCTTTATCATGGACAGACCTCTCCCCATCTTTACAACCATTAAATATATATATATGTTTTAACCATGACACTTTACAATCTAAGGTAACATTAAGTCATTTAGTTTCTTCAACTTGTTCAACAGCCACACCATTCATTACCAGATTCAGCTGAGGTCTAGAACTTAGAGAAATATTTGTACCAAATACAATGCTCTTAGCTTTTGAGATGTTCAGGACCAGTTTATTACTGGCCACCCATTCCAAAACTGACTGCGACTATTTGTTAAGGGCTTCAGTCACCTCATTAGCAGTGGTTGCTGATGAGTATATGGTTGAATCATCAGCATACATGTACACACAAGCTTTGTTTAATGCCAGTAGAGGGCCTAGAGAGCTTCCCTGTGGTACACCACACTTTACATGTTTGACATTAGAGAAGCTTTCATTAATGAAAACCCTCTGAGTTCTATTAGACAGATCGCTCTGAATCCATAATATGACAGAGGTTGAAAAGCCATAACACATACGTTTTCTCAACAACATGTTATGGTCAATAATATCAAAGGCTGCACTTAAATCTAACAGTACAGCTCCAACAATCTTCTTATTATACATTTCTTTCAACCAATCATCAGTCATTTGTGTCAGTGCAGTACATGTTGAGTTCCCTTCTCTATAAGCATGCTGAAAGTCTGTTGTTAATTTGTTTACAGAAAAATAGCATTGTATTTGGTCCACCAAAAAATCCAACAGTTTGCTTAAAGCTGGTAGCAGGCTGATAGGCTCCCTCCAGGCCTGAGGAAAAACACCTTCCTCTAGGCTCAGATCAAAGATATATGACAGCTAGGAGTGGCTATAGAGTCAGCTAACATCTTCACTAAGTTGTCAATGCCAGGAGGTTTGTCATTATTGATTGAAAACCAAAAAAATCCACCTCTCCCACAATAACCTCTCCCACAGCAAAATTCAAATTTGCAATGCTTTTCTTTCTCTCTTTTATTCTTTTTTGTTATGCATAAATACAATGGTGCACTGCTCGTTTGTTAATTTTACTCACTTTGCCAATGAAGTAATCATTAAAATAATTGGTAACATCAAATTGTTTTGTGATGAATAAGCCATCTGATTTGAAGAAAGATGGAGTTGAATTTGTATTTCTGCCCATAATTTCATTCAAAGTACTCCCAAGTTAAAATATTGATCTAGGCTTCAAATTACAGTTACTTCTTCTTTTTGTTGCGTTTAGTCACATAATTTATGTTTGCAGTAAGTCAGCCAGTCAGATGTGCAGCCAGAGTTAATTGCCCTCCTTTTTTCCCATCTCTTTCATCCATACAGTTTTTAAATTCCTCATCAATCCATGGAGCCTTAAGAGTTCTAATAATCCGTTTCTTAACAGGTGCATGTTAATCAATAATTGGAAGGAGCATACTCATAAATTCGTCAAGTGCAGCATCTGGATGCTCCTTATTAATCACATCAGACCAGCAAATACTTGAACAACATCCAGATAAGAGTCAGAGCAAAATCTTTTTTTTATGATCTCTTATATGTCATTTTAGGCCCAGCTTTCAGAACTTTGGCTTTCCTGTATATAACCACGATACTGTGATCACTGCATCAAATGGGTACGGATACAACTATAGAACAAAGTTCTACAGTATTACTAAAAACGTGATCGATACATGTGGATGATCTTGTTCCTGTAGTGTTTGTAAACACCCTGGTAGGTTGATTAATAACCTGAACCAGATTACAGGCACTGGTTACAGTGAGAACCTTCCTCTTGAGCGGACCGCTTGATGAAAGCAAGTCAATATTCTGGTCACCAAGAAAGTAGACTTCTTTATTTACATCACATACACTATCAGGAATTTCACACACGTTATTTATATACTGACTGCTAGCAAAATAATAGGCTTTAGGTGAGGCAGGTGTACCTGCAACCACAACACTCCAATAACACTTGACATGAGATCTAGGGTTATGGCTCTTATATACGGCAACACCTCCCCCATAAGCACCTGTCTCTTCTATAGATGTTATATCCTTGTATTGCTACTGCTGTATCATCAAAGGAATCGCCCTAAGTGAGTCTCAGAAATGGCTACTGTATGAATGATATCTGATGTTAGCTAGTTATTGAATCCATTAAGCTTATTTCTAAGACTACATATTAATATGGGCTATTTTCATCCCTTTCCTGGTTAGCTTATCAGAGATAGACATCAAATGGGAAAGAACAAAAAGCAAGAGGGGAAAAAAAGTCCATTAATCTGTTGGTGTGTTTAAGTGTGTGTCTATGTGCTGCGGTTGAAGCTAGGAACCCCATAGGCTTAGCTCTCTCATCCCACCAGGCTTTTGGGACGGACGGTGGACAATGAGCCTGTCATAGCTGATGTAAACAATGTCGCCACATGCTCTGGCAGCTTTCATGGCTTGGATGACTTCTTTCCTCTTCTGGCGCACAGCTTCAGGATAGTCCTCATTGAGGAAGCTGTACAGTAAATTCATCTCAAATTCTTGGCACTTTCCAGAACAGCTACCATGTCTTTTAATGTCAGGAACTTGACCACTATTGGCCTGGGCCTGTCACCTGGGCCGGCGATGGGTTTTCCAGTCCTGTGGGCGTGCGCCACCTCAATTTTCCTGTGGTCCATCTTCAGTTTCTCTTAGATAATTTCTCTGTTTCTCCTCAGAATCTGTCCACAGCAATGTTGTTCCACCTTAATTGTTCCGTGTTTAGCTAGCTAAAGACTTACTACTGACCTAGTAACCTTTTAGTTTTTTTGTTTGGGGATAGATCTGCTATGAAAATAGCAGACAGATTAGTTCATCTCAGCCTATGCTGCCCTTCAGTCCCTTGATTTCTTGGCCCTGACGGAGACACGAATCACCCCAGCTAACTCCAGCTGCTCTTTTTCATCTGACTACATTTCCTCTCATAGTCCGAGAGCATCTGGTCGCCACGGTGGGGGCACAGGTCTACTCATTTCTCCTAAGTGGAGATGTTCTAGTTTCTCCCTCTCTTACCCGTCCATCTCCTCATTTGAATTATATGCTGTCACTGTCACTTGTCTACTCAAGCTTAACATTATTGTCATCTATCGCCCACCAGGTGCCCTTGGAGAATGCCTCAATGAGGATGACACCTTAATAAGTTAATTTACTGACGATGGCTCTTTGTACTTGGCGACTTCAACCTCCCAAATTCTGCCTTCGATTTCTCTCTCTCTCTCTCCAATCCTTGCCTCTTTTGACCTCACCCTTTCCCAATCCCCTCCAACTCACAAGGCAGGCAATACGATTGACCTCATCTTTACTAGTGGCTGCTCACCTATTAATTTCACTGCAACCCAACTCCAGGTCTCTGATCACTACATTGTTTCCTTTTCTGTTTCCCTTTCCTCCAACCCTAACCACTCAGCCCCTACCCAGATGGTCATGTTCCCTAGCAATCTTCGCTCTCTCTCTCCCACTACTTCTCCTCTTCTATCCTACCAACTCTTACTTCTGCTAAATCTTTCTCTTGATTCTGCCTCTCCTACTCTCCTCCTTTTCCGCATCCTATGCTTCGCACTGTCTCCTTCCCTCCCGGCCGGGTCAGCCCTCCCCTCCTGCTCCGTGGCTGAGTGACGAGATAACATTGTGAGATAACAGCGCAGGGCTGCAGGCAGCCGAGTGAAAATGGAGGAAAACTGAACTTCTGGAGCATCTATCATCTCGTCACTCCCCCCTCTCTACAATCTCTTCCTCTATATCCACTGCTAAAGCCACTATCTACCACTTTACAAGCTTCTGCCTCTAACCATAGGAAATCATTTTCCACCTTCTCCTCCCTCCTTAATTCTCCACCCCCTCCTTCCTCCCTCTCTGCGGATGACTTTGTCAACCACTTTGAAAAAATGGTTGACAACATCTGCTACTCATTCACTGAGCCCAATGAGTCCTCTGGTCTCATTCACACAGAACTACCCAACGCCTTGACCTCTTTCTCCCATCTCTCCAGATGACATCCTGCGATTAGTGAGGTCTGGTCGCCCGACAACCTGCCCGCTCGACCCCCTTCTCGCTTCTCTAGACCATCTCTGGAGACCTTCTCCCATTCCTCAATTTCCTCATCAACTCATCCCTGACCACTGGCTGCATCCCGTCTGACTTCAAAATGGCCTGAGTTGCTTCCCTCCTCAAGAAACCAACACTCGACTCATCAAACGTCAAAGACTATAGACCTGTATCCCTTGTTTATTTTCTTTCCAAAACACTTGAGCGTGCTGTCTCTGATAAACTTTCTCGTTAACTCTCTGAGAACGATCTTCTTGACCCTAAACAGTCAGGCTTCAAGACAGGTCACTGAACCGAGACTGCTCTTCTCTGTGTCATGGAGGCTGTCCGAACTGCACAAGCTGACTCTTTCTCCTCTGTTCTCATCTTACTAGATCTATCTGCTGCCTTTAACACCTTGAACCATCAGATCCTCCTCTTCACCCTCTCAGGGCTGGGTGTCTCAGGGGCAGCACACTTTTGGATTGCATCCTACCTGGCAGGCCGCTCCTACCAGGTGACATGGAGAGGATCTGTGTCTGCACTACGTACTCTCAATATTGGTGTCCCCCAGGGCTCGGTTCTAGGCCCTCTCCTCTTTTCTCTACATACCAAGTCACTTGGCTCTGTCATATCTTCACATGGTCGCTCCTATATTTGCTATGTGGATGACACTCAACTACTTTTCTCCTTCCCCCCTTCTGACACCCAGGTGGTGACACTTATCTCTGTGTGCCTGGCAGTTATCTCAACTTGGATGTATGTCCACTACCTCAAGCTTACCCTCGACAAGACAGAACTGTTCTTCCTCCCATGGGAGGCCTGCCCGCTCAAAGACCTCTCCATTGCGGTTGACAACTCCACGGTGTCACCCTCCCAGAGTGAAAAGAAGTTTGTCGAGACCCTGGACAACACCCTGTTGTTCTCTGTAAACATCAAAGTAGTAAGTCACTCCTTCAGGTTCATGCTCTACAACATCCGTAGAGTACGACCTTACCTCACACAGGAATACGGCATAGGTCCTAATTAGGGCTGTTGCTTAGACCGTATTACCGGCACACCGGCGGTCATAATTCACGAAGTCAGTCAAATTCCACGTGACTGTTTAGTCACTGTAATTAGGCTTCTCCAAGCTCTGATAGCCTACCAAACTTGCTAACTGCCGGGCACTCAGCTCTCTATTGTCCTTCTAATTACAAGGACATAAATGCAAATGTTTTCAAAAATCTAATCAAACACTTAATGAGAGCCCATGAGCTCATGTTGCGCAACATTTATATAGTCTATGCAATTGCTCAAGAAAACAGAGTGATGGCCTCAGAGGATCCCATCAGCTTTCTATAGGTTAGGCCAACTATATTTATTTCTCAACTTTCCTAATATTAAGCACATTGTTTATCTTGTAAACAATATAGAATAAACAACCCTTCACATGATACCATAGAAGCAGTGTTCTGATAATATAACAATGTACACCTTTCATCTTTCATTCCCAGCCGATACAAATACTGTGCCCATCTGCATTTTGTCTGTTGGTAATGGGGCTGCCTTGGCAAACATGTCAGAGTGGTCATACCTTCCTGTGTGGTGTCCCGTAATCAGCAGGAGTTCCTATACCCCAAGGTGTCTCCCTCCCCATATTTACTGATACCATTCAATTCAATAATAAAAACGACAATACAAGTAAAAGTTGTGTCTTGCAAAAATGTCAGAGTGGTCAAACCTTCCTGTGAGGTGTCCAGTATACAACAGGAGTTCCCTGATCCTGGTGCAGAATACTGGTTTCTATCTTCCCATATTGACTGATACCATTCAATTCAATAATTTAAAAAAGACAATACAAGAAAAAGTTGTTCCTAGTAAACCTTTTCTATTACCAATGGCAGTTAGGATAGGTATTATCTGACACACAAACAGGTACTATGTTGAATTTTGAACAGGTCAGATTAAACCTACCCAATTATGGTCTCCCCATCAAACGTGGAAAAAGCATCTCTAGTCCATCTGTATAAATAGGCAGAGTTCATCAGTGATAGATGAACAGACAGATCAGTGACATGAAATGAAAAGGATGTTGCTATTACTGGACATCTGTGATGTACTGTATTATTAGTAATCACCTCATTGTGGATGTGTTGAGTGCCAGTTCTCTCTGCATCTCATGCATCTTTGAAAACATATACACACACAGTCACTGTTCTATTACCAACAACATATTTGTGTGTGTGTGTGTGTGTGTGTGTGTGTGTGTGTGTGTGTGTGTGTGTGTGTGTGTGTGTGTGTGACACTGCAGAGAGTTGTGATCAGACCCTAAAGGAAGAGTGGAGGTGTGAGGTAATAATGCAGGAAAAATCTGCTGTTTGTTCTACACACTCCCACTGGTTGGCCACTAACTCCCATAACTCCCCAAAGACACACAGTGTCAGCTTACTCACTCTCCCACCTTTGATAGTGATAGCCTGAGAACCACTTGGGGGCGATTAGGAGCTAAACAACTCAGTTACTGTTTTTATTGGTCATCTGGTGAATGTAGGCCACATTTTCTGTTCATGATAGCCCCCCCCCACCCACATCTCTCTCTCTCTTTCTCCTCCTCTTTTTCTCCTCCTCTCTCCTATCTGCAGGATAATGCCAGACTGACTTTAACTAGCTGCAGCTGTTCACTCTCCAGGAAACTCCAGGGAGACTGAGCCCATGGAGGTGGGCACGACGCATCTCACCCAGAGGAATGTCAATGCCGCCGTCAACAGGGTCTCTGCTCCTACTGCGGGGAGTCGGACAATCCCAGGAACACCTGTCCCAGAAGGAGAACCAGGAAGCAACAGGCCGAGGAGCGCTCCTGCACCTTCCCAGGTAGGCGTGGAAGTTCCTTGCTCCTCTCTGTCCACCCAGTCTGTCCTCCTCCCTGTCACCTTCCCTGACTATCCTGGCCCCCCACTGAGTCCTGCCCCAGTGGACTCAGATGCTGCAGCCAATTTCCTAGACCGGTCAGTGGCCTTATCATTATGCATTCCTCTAGCCCCTTTACAACCCCCTATCCCAGTCCTTGCCCTAGCCAACCGTCCCCTAGGAACAGGACTGGTGCGCCAGGCCACGATTCTCATTTCCCTCACAGTTACTCACAACCACCATGAACACATCCCTTTCCTCATCTTAGACTCTCCGGCACACCACATAGTTCTAGGTTTCCCCTGGCTACAGTTGCATAACCCCAGTATATCGTGGACAGAGAGGAGGTTGTTGGGTTGGTCGCAGGATTGTCAGGGGAGGTGTCTCTGTGTCGATCTGTGCCACCTCCGTGGAAAGTCCGGAGCAGGCTACCCATATCCCTATCCCGGAAGAGTACCGGCACCTACAGGTGGATTTTTCGAAGACTTGTGCCACGTGCTTGCCCCCTCATCGCCTTCTCATCGACCTACTGTCTGGTTCTATCCTCCCGCGGGGGCACATCTACCTTCTCTCGCATGCAGAGATCTAAGCCAAGGAGGCCTACGTCCAGGGGGGGCGCTGGCCCAGAGATTAATCTGTCCGTCCACCTCTCCAGCCGCCTCCAGCTTCTTTTTCACGAAGAAGAGGAGGGTGGTCTCTGCCCCTGTATTGATTACCGGACACTGAATAAGGCTACTGTTAAATTCAGTTATCCCCTGCTTCTCATACCCACTGTGATCGAACAGATGCACAATGCTAAGTACTTTACTAATGATTGGTACCGAGAAGGTATGGAACACCGTCTCCAGCGTATCGTCCTCCGGCAGAAGGCGCAGGCCAATCGTCACCTCAGTGTGGCCCCGGTATTTCACTCCGGTGACAGGGTCTGGCTTTCTACGAAGGACTTGTCCCTCCACCTGCCCTGCCGGAAGCTGAGCCCGAAAAGCGGTGCTGGGTTCCTGTGCAGGACGTCCTGGATCGTTCTCTCATTCGGGACACCCACAGGCGGCGTCACGACCGACCGACTGGCCTGCACCGTGTCTCTGGGGTTGTCCCCAAGGTCAGGGGGGGGGGGGACAACTGTCACTGTCACACCAGCCTTCGCTTTGGATCCCCCTCTTGTCCAGCTCAGGGTCAGGCCTTCTAGCTGCTGCCAAACCTACTGCTGGAAAATGCCCTTTACTCATCATCAACCCCGGACTTGTCTCGTCATCATTACACACACCTGGTTCCAATCCCCAATCTATCACTGTATATATACTCCCTCTGCCATTTGTCTTTGTCGGTCTTTGTAAATGTTACTTGTTTTCCTTAGAGTAATCTCTCCTACTATTTCTTGAGTACTTTATGTTTTGCGCTTTGGGTTTGTCCTGTGCCTTTTTGTTTATGAATATATATATACAGTGGGGCAAAAAGTATTTAGTCAGCCACCAATTGTGCAAGTTCTCCCACTTAAAAAGATGAGAGAGGCCTGTAATTTTCATCATAGGTACACTTCAACTATGACAGACAAAATTAGGGGGAAAAAAACAGAAAATCACATTGTAGGATTTTTTATGATTTTATTTGCAAATTATGGTGGAAAATAAGTATTTGGTCAATAACAAAAGTTTATCTCAATACTTTGTTATATACCCTTTGTTGGCAATGACAGAGGTCAAACGTTTTCTGTAAGTCTTCACAAGGTTTTCACACACTGTTGCTGGTATTTTGGCCCATTCCTCCATGCAGATCTCCTCTAGAGCAGTGATGTTTTGGGGCTGTTGCTGGGCAACACGGACTTTCAACTCCTTCCAAAGATTTTCTATGGGGTTAAGATCTGGAGACTGGCTAGGCCACTCCAGGACCTTGAAATGCTTCTTACGAAGCCACTCCTTCATTGCCCGGGCGGTGTGTTTGGGATCATTGTCATGCTGAAAGACCCAGCCACGTTTCATCTTCAATGCCCTTGCTGATGGAAGTAGGTTTTCACTCAAAATCTCACAATACATTGCCCCATTCATTCTTTCCTTTACACGGATCAGTCATCCTGGTCCCTTTGCAGAAAAACAGCCCCAAAGCATGATGTTTCCACCCCCATGCTTCACAGTAGGTATGGTGTTCTTTGGATGCAACTCAGCATTCTTTGTCCTCCAAACACGACGAGTTGAGTTAGTACCAAAAAGTTATATTTTGGTTTCATCTGACCATATGACATTCTCCCAATCTTCTTCTGGGTCATCCAAAAGCTCTCTAGCAAACTTCAGATGGGCCTGGATATGTACTGGCTTAAGCAGGGGGACACGTCTGGCACTGCAGGATTTGAGTCCCTGGCGGCTTAGTGTGTTACTGATGGTAGGCTTTGTTACTTTGGTCCCAGCTCTCTGCAGGTCATTCACTAGGTCCCCCTGTGTGGTTCTGGGATTTTTGCTCACCGTTCTTGTGATCATTTTGACCCAACGGGGTGAGATCTTGCGTGGAGCCCCAGATCGAGGGAGATTATCAGTGGTCTTGTATGTCTTCCATTTCCTAAAAATTGCTCCCACAGTTGATTTTTTTGGCATCTTGGCCATGTTCTGTTATAAACTCCACCCGGCACAGCCAGAAGAGGATTGGCCACCCCACATAGCCTGGTTCCTCTCTAGGTTTCTTCCTAGGTTTTGGCCTTTCTAGGGAGTTTTTCCTAGCCACCGTGCTTCTACACCTGCATTGCTTGCTGTTTGAGGTTTTAGGTTGGGTTTCTGTACAGCACTTTGAGATATCAGCTGATGTACGAAGGGCTATATAAATACATTTGATTTGATTTGATTTTTTTCAAACCAAGCTGCTTACCTATTGCAGATTCAGTCTTCCCAGCCTGGTGCAGGTCTACAATTTTGTTTCTGGTGTCCTTTGACAGCTCTTTGGTCTTGGCCATAGTGGAGTTTGGAGTGTAACTGTTTGAGGTTGTGGACAGGTGTCTTTTATACTGATAACAAGTTCAAACAGGTGCCATTAATACAGGTAATGAGTGGAGGACAGAGGAGCCTCTTAAAGAAGAAGTTACAGGTCTGTGAGAGATAGAAATCTTGCTTGTTTGTAGGTGACCAAAAATTTATTTTCCACCATAATTTGCAAATAAATTCATAAAAAATCCAACAATGTGATTTTCTGGATTTTTTTCTCATTTTGTCTGTCATAGTTGAAGTGTACCTATGATGAAAATTACAGGCCTGTCTCATCTTTTTAAGTGGGAGACCTTGCACAATTGGTGGCTGACTAAATCCTTTTTGCTCCACTGTATATATTTTTTTCCTTTATATAACCAGGTAAGCTAGTTGAGAACAAGTTCTCATTTACAACTGCGGCCTGGCCAAGAGAAAAAAGCAGTGCGACACAAAACAACAACACAGAGTTACACATGGAATAAACAAGCATACAGTCAATAACACCAAAGAAACAAAAATAAAGTCTATATACAATGTGTGCAAATGGCGTGAGGAGGTAAGGCAATAAATAGGCTGTGAAGTGAAGTAATTACAATTTGAGCAGATGGTGATGTGCAAGTAGAAATTTGGGTGTGCAAAAGAGCAGAAAAGTACATAAAAACAGTATGGGGATGAGGTAGGTATATTGGGTGGGCTATTTACAGATGCAGCGATCGGTTAGCTGCTCAGATAGCTGATGTTTAAAGTTAGTGAGGGAAATATAAGTCTCCAGCTTCAGCGATTTTTGCAATTCGTTTCAGTCATTGGCAGCAGAGAACTGGAAGGAAAGGCGGCCAAAGGAGGTGTTGGCTTTGGGGATGACCAGTGAGTTATACCTGCTGGAGAGCGTGCTACGGGTGGGTGTTGCTTTATTGACCAGTGAGCTGAGATAAGGCGGAGCTTTACCTAGCATAGACTTATAGATGACCTGGAGCCAGTGGTCTGGCAACGAATATATGTTCTATTGTGCTTAAATAAATGTAGTAGTTCTAAACCTGTGACTGCCTCCTGCCTACTCCTCTCTACACCAGTGACAACATCCCTTTTAGTGAGCATTTATCCAATATAATCCATCCCCCTGACAGGTGTGGCATATCAAGTAGCTGATTAAAAATAATGTTCATTACACAGGCACACCTTGTGCTGGGGACAATAGAAGACTATAATTTGCAGTTCTGTCACACAACACAATGCCAAGTCAAGTTTTGACGGAGCGTGCAGTTGGCATACTGACTGCAGGAATGTCCACCAGAGCTGTTTCCAGATAATTGAATGTTAATTTCTCTACTTCGTTTTAGAGAATTTGGCAATAGGTCCAAACGGCCTCACAACCACAGTAATGCACCATTGAGCGAGCGGTTTGCTGATGTCAACGTTGTGAACAGACTGTAACTCAGTTGTACTGTAAAATCAATGAAATTGCTGCATGTTGTGTTTATATTTTTCTTCAGTATATATAGGGAAAATGTGAAACAGCAAAACACATTTTATAGAAAAGGTTTTATGCCTAGTTCCTTGTTTAGAGCACATGGTCCTGAGCTACAGGCAGTTTGGGTGTCATTTTAGGCAAAACATTTTTTTTAAATGGTCCAATCCCTAACAAGTTGAGGAGGGGGAACACACCTCAATTCAAACTGTTGTTAGAAAATCATTTGAAATTGACCATTTGAAACATAGCCTTTAGATAACTAGCAGGCAGCGTGCCTTTGTTTGAGGGCAGCATGGGTTAACTGTCTTGTTGCGTAACAATCACATTTTGGAACACTGAGTGCGTTCTGACATAACACGCATTAAAAAAAACTCATACTGGGGCAACCATTAGAGATATTTGAAACTCAGGTGGGAAAAGGTAAAAAAATAAGAATCATCAGTCCGAAGGATACAGACAGCTGAAGAGGTATCCATAGATATGCAGAAAAATCCTCAGTTACACTGTGGTGTTTCACTGAAGAAAATAAATCCTTTGAAATATTTTAATACTGGTTGGTTAACAAGAGTCGCCCCATGAAATACAACTTGAGTCACGTGAGAAGAGTGGGTAACTGGGTAACTGAAAAGTGAGTAACTGAACAGTATGCAGTCAGTCCGAACATGCTGCACTGTATTAGCCAACAACAAAGCTAGCGGTAGCCTCTTGACGCTTTGGCTGAGGGATGAAGGAGAACAATACTGCCAGTTGCCTAAACTGGGCTAATCCTCGCTCATAAAGTTGTCAGTCAGACTTCTGAGGGAGAGCTGGAGGGGAATCAAAGTCTCAAAGATCTGAGCATACAGAGTTGGTTTTGTACCCATTAGCTTTAGTGCTAGAGGGAGCACTGCATAGGCGGCTCCAGTTCTGTTGTCTTTAAAGTCAATTAAATTTCCCTAGCTTTGCTGGCATGACGAAGCAAGGATTACAGCAGTTTGGCCAAATCGTGACACAGAAATGACAGAGAAATAACACAACATATTATTTTCAACATAGCCAATGCATGTGAGGATGGGTGATATTTGATGCAATAATAAGCCTTTATTACTTGTACATCTTCTAACTAACTGAGATCCTCACAGCTGACCCATCCACTATAAGAGAGGGAGTTTGTGATGTGCTGTCATAGACACTGAATGCACACATGCATAAAGGGTCAGTATGGTATATGTCAGTCCTCGTCTCCCCTTTTCAGACATGCCTTCTATGGTCACTGATAAGGTATCTCCTATGCTATGTCAGTTTTAAAAACATTCGATTTTTGTACTGATGCCAAATTCCCCCCTAATGACTCATCCATACCAGGCTATACTTAGATATAGTCTAACAGGAAATGTATGGAGTAAAAGTTAAAGACCAATTGGTTGTGATTTGTGCTATACTGTGTAAGCTCCCTTGACACTCACCTCTTGATTTATACTTGGTATGCACCTGTACTGAGTTTGTACTGGGGAATTCAGTGATTATCAAAATACACCCAAAGAAGCCAGTATTAATACCCAGAGAGAATTAGGTTTTCAGGAATGATGAGCAAACACTAATCGGTGCTCCGAGTTGTAGGGAGTTTTCTAAGATGTCTGCCCCCACACACGCGTTCACCTTGTGATGGAACAGGAGGGTTGGCAGAAAGCCATGAGGTCAGATTTGAGTGTTATCCTGAGATAAAGTGGGATGAATCCTACATAGCTATGGTTCCTATCAAGAAGCTAGTTTCAACGTTGTTATTGAAGAGGCCCACCTTTCTAACACTGGATTCGGCAACGGATAATAACCAGTAAGGTTAATGACATTAAAATTAAACACTTGCAAAACATGCTGGGTATTATTCTAATAAGCTATGCCCCCAAACAAATAGAAAT
Organism: Oncorhynchus nerka; assembly: GCF_034236695.1. Classification (NCBI taxonomy): domain Eukaryota; kingdom Metazoa; phylum Chordata; class Actinopteri; order Salmoniformes; family Salmonidae; genus Oncorhynchus; species Oncorhynchus nerka. The sequence goes on from NC_088397.1 coordinate 32,927,102, forward strand.
GTGGTCGGTCCGGAACAGATCCAAATCTGAAAGAATGTCTAGGCAACAGTGCAGTCGGAAAGTATTCAGAACCCTTGACCTTTTTCCACGTTTTGTTAAGTTACAGCCTTTTTCTAAAATAGATTTAATTGTTTTCCCCCCTCATTAATCTACACACAGTACCTGATAATGATAAAGCAATAACAGGTTTTAAGTATTTCTTGCAAATGTTTTAAAAATGAAAAACAGAAATATTACATTTACATAAGTATTTGGGATGGTGCCAGGTTTCGTCCAAATGTGACGCTTGGCATTCAGGCCAAAGAGTTCAATCTTGGTTTCCTCAGACCAGAGAATCTTATTTTTCATGGTATGAGAGTCCTTTAGGTGCCTTTTGGCAAACTCCAAGCAGGCTGTCATGTGCCTTTTACTGAAGAGTGGCTTCCGTTTGGCCACTCTACCATAAAGGCCTGATTGGTGGAGTGTTGCAGAGATGGTTTTTTGTCTGGAAGGTTCTCCCATCTCCACAGAGGGACTCTGGAGTTCTCTCAGAGTGATCGGGTTCTTTGTCACTTCCCTGACCAAGGCCCTTCTCCCCCGATTGCTCAGTTTGACCAGGCGGTAAGAGTCTTGGTGGTTTCAAACTTCATCCATTTAAGAATGATGGAGGCCACTGTGTTAATGGGGACCTTCAATGCTACAGACATTTTTTGATACCCTTCCCCATATTTGTGCCTCGACACAATCCTGTCTCTGAGGACAATTCCTTCGACCTCATGGCTTGGTTTTCGCTCTGACATCTGCGGGACCTTATATAGACAGGTGTGTGCCTTTCCAAATCATGTCCAATCAATTGAATTTAACACAGGTGGACTCCAATCAAGTTGTAGAAACATCTCAAGGATTATCAATAGAAACAGGATGCGCCTGAGCTCAATTTCGAGTCTCAGAGCAAATGGTCTGAATACTTTTACTTTTTAATACATTTTCAAAAATGTCTAAAAACCTTTTTTTCGCTTTGTCATTATGGGTAATTGTGTGAAGATTGATGAGGGAAAAAATATTTAATCAATTTTAGAATAAGGCTGTAACGTAAGAAAATATGGAAAATGGAAAGGGTCTGAATACTTTCCAAATACACTGCATGTTTCACAATTTTGAACATCACAGTACAGCAGGGCACAGTTTAGTACAGTAAAGCACAGTAGAACACATAAGAGTATGGTACAGTACAATATGGTACGTACAGGACAGTAGGGTTTTATTCAGTAGAGTACAGTACATTACAGTATAGTTAAATTTATTAGAGTGGATTACAGTAAAGTACAGTACAGCAGAGAACAGTATAGTTCATTTCAGTAGCGTACAGTACTGTATTGTACAGTACAGTAGAGTTTAATTCAGTAGAGTACATTAGATTACAGTACAATAGAGTACAGTATAGTTTAATTCAGTAGAGTAGAGCACCGTACAGTTTAGTTAAGTACGCTATACTTTACGTTTCTTTACTTTACTGTACTCTAGTGTGCTGTATTGTACTATACTCTACTTTTCTTTTCTGTAATGTGTACTATAATGTACTGTACTCTGCTGTGATCTTCTGTGCTGTACTGTGAAACATAGGCCGTGTCTCGACATTACAGTTCATGTAGTTTATGTATTCTGATCATGGTGGTCTGATTATGGAATTCCGAACACATCATGCATTTACACCTACATTTGAATGTGTCTACTGTGTCCACATTGTGTCCAGATTCCTTTCCCCTGCGATATATTCAAATATCAGTATGAATTCTTAAAATGGTGGAAGAGGCTAAATCTGATAATATCACAACAACAACTTGATGGCAGTAGCTACCGTAGCTAAATAGCCGGTTAACCTCTAACTAGCCCGCAAGCTAGCTAGCAAAGTGAAAGGGATTGCAAACAGGTTAGCATAACTCTAGCCAAACATTTTTTTCTAATAAGCTAGCCAGCTAGCATCTATGAAGCCAGCAAACACATTCCTCAAACACTAGGAACGTATTTCCTCCAATGTTTAAGGGAAAAAAGATGCCTTTCGCTCCCAAAACACATATTTTCTGGAGACTTGTGGGCAGAGTGCTGATGATGCAGCCCACTGTATGTGAAATCAGCACACAATGTGTCACTGACCACCTCCTGAAGTGGCCAGCCAAATCTGAACAAAATCCGACCACATTGCGACTTTCGTGCATCTAGACCTGTCTTTTCGATGCAATCTTTGTACTGTAATAGAAGAAGTTGAATGTAAGTGTCAAGTGCAGACACAGCCATGGATGTTTATGATTGGTTCTGAACCAATTATAGACGTCTATGTTTAAGCTAAATCAAGGTCAGTTCGGACCAAATCTGAACATCTGCAGTATGTTTGGGCCAAATACAGTTGAAGTCGGAAGTTTACATACATATAGGTTGGAGTCATTAAAACTCATTTTTCAACCACTCCACACATTTCTTGTTAACAAACTATAGTTTTGACAAGTCGGTTAGGACATCTACTTTATGCATGACAAAAGTAATTTTTACAACAATTGTTTACTGACAGTTTATTTTCACTATTTTATTTCGTAATTCACTGTATCACAATTCCAGTGGGTCAGAAGTTTACATACACTAAGATGACTGTACCTTTAAACAGCTTGGGAAATTCCAGAAAATGATGTCATGACTTTAGTAGTTTCTGATAGGCTAATTGACATAATTTGAGTCCATTGGAGGTGTACCTGTGGATGTATTTCAAGACCTACCTTCAAACTCAGTGGCTCTTTGCTTGACATCATGGGAACATCTAAAGAAATCAGCCAAGACCTCTGAACAAAAAATTGTAGAACACAAGTCTGGTTCATCCTTGGGAGCAATTTCCAAACACCTGAAGGTACCATGTTCATCTGTACAAACAATAGTATGCAAGTATAAACACCATGGGACCACGCAGCCGTCATACAGCTCAGGAAGGAGATGCGTTCTGTCTCCTAAAGATGAACGTACTTTGGTTCGAAAAGTGCAAATCAATCCCAGAACAACAGCAAATGACCTTGTGAGATGCTGGAGGAAACGGGTACAAACACATCTAGATCCACAGTAAAACGAGTCCTATATCGATGTAGCGGTCTTTACCACAGGAGAACCAAGAAATGAAGAGCGACACCACGGCTCTTTTTGTCTTTTATGTCGATCTGCAAATGTATTGTGAAAAGACAGGACAGGAACACATCAGTCTCCAATGCACCATCTGACAAGTTGTTCGTTCTCTCTCAGAGTTTTCTCAGACTCACACAATCACATTCATACATAAAGCCATTAATGTATAGTATAAAATAATAACCAGTCCTTAATACAAAGAATGTATAATCTTAATTACTAGACAATAGAACCATACCTACAATAGTATTGTGAAAAGACAGGACAGAAACACATCAGTCTCCAATGCACCATCTGACAAGTTGTTCTATACAGGAGCATGAAGAAAGGTAAAACTCATATCCTGTCTCACATCCCCAACATATTGCTAGGTGCTTTCAGTGTTGACAGGACCAAAATACAACAACTCATGTACAAAATCACTGCAACACAAACAAGTTACAACGTGAAATCACCTCTATCCCATTCAGACCTTAGAGGGCCAAAACTACATCTCCCATAATGCAACGCCAGCACCAGTCAGCAGCTTAGCTTACCGTCTGGTTCACAGAAAGGCATGCTAGCTAGCAACAGCAACACTTTTTTAGCACTCTGTAAACTATATTAATAACTACAATAAAACTCGTCTCACATATCTACAGCATTAATCTCGGGATGTTTTATTTATTTCACATTATGGACTTCTACAAAAGGAGTCATCTGTAACACATGCCTTTCTCTCAGTGTTTTCTCGGACTGAGGAGAATGGGAGCTATGGGTAGTACCAGGGTGTTAGTAGGTGACGCAAGCACCCAGATGAAATAAAATACATTTAAACAAAACCTGAAGAGGTTAACATCATTCAGCTACTGTAGTTGCCTACCTAACGTCAACAGGCAGCGCCAGTAGCACAGCAATTAAAAATAGACACTAAAAGTAAAGTTCCTGGCAATCATAGCGATCTGACGACCCACTTCTATCTGAACTTGGAATATTCCTCTTCGCGGGTTTGGTCCACTGACCTCTTGATTGTTCTGTGTTGTGTACTATTCTAATAATTTGAGGTTTGATGGAATAACCTTTTTACTCTCCTACATCGACATAACCTGAAAGGCCGCTCAGCAAGGAAGAAGCCACTGCTACAAAACCGCCATAAAAAAGCCAGACTACAGTTTGCAACTGCAATGGGGACAAAGATTGTACTTTTGGGAGAAATGTCCTCTGGTCTGATGACACAAAATTAGAACTGTTTGGCCATAATAACCATCGTTATGTTTGGAGGAAAAAGGGGGACGCTTACAAGCCGAAGAACACCATCCCAACCATGAAGCACGGGGATGGCAGCATCATGTTGTGGGGCTGCTTTGCTGCAAGAGGGACTGGTGCACTTCACAAAATAGATGGCATCATGAGGATGGAAATTTATGTGGCTATATTGAAGCAAAATCTCAAGACATCAGTCAGGAAGTTAAAGCTTGGTCGCAAATGGGTCTTCCAAATGGACAATAACCCCAAGCATACTTCCAAAGTTGTGGCAAAATGGCTTAAGGACAACAAAGTCAAGGTATTGGAGTGGCCATCACAAAGCCCTGACCTCAATCCCATAGAAAATTTGTGGGCAGAACTGAAAAAACGTGTGCGAGCAAGGAGGCTTACAAACCTGACTCAGTTACACCAGCTCTATCAGGAGGAATGGGCCACAATTCACCCAACTTATTGTGAGAAGCTTGTGGAAGGCTACCTGAAACGTTTGACCCAAGTTAAACAATTTAAAGGCAATGCTACCAAATACTAATTGAGTGTATGTTAACTTCTGACCCACTGGGAAAGCTGAATTAAATCTTCCTCGCTACTATTATTTTGACATTTCACATTCTTAAAATAAAGTGGTGATCCTAATTGACCTAATACAGGCAATTTTTACTCTGATTAAAATTTTGGCTAAGGCGTATGTAAACTTCCAACTTCAACTCTACAGTTCGAACCGGACGTCATTGGATGTATAGGATTGGTTCAGATTTGGTTTGGACTGGAACAAAAATCTATGTCAGTGGATTTTGAAATCAAGGCCAGTCCGGACCATAACAAAAAAAAAAAAAAAATATGGAAAGAAAAATGATGGCAAATGCTTATTGGGTAAGCACTACTTGTCCTCTTCCAATCCTTGCAAAACAGAGAAGAGCGAAAGAAAGTAAACACACTTGTTTTTCCTTGTTCACACACACACAATCCATTTCTGGGTCAGTCTGTGTTCGTTTGTTATAAAGATCCATGCTGCCCTCCAGTGGCAATGGATGCTAAAATAACACTTTTTGAGGAAGTTCAAGAAACACCATCCTCAGACATTCACTACATATTTAGTTGCCCATAAAGGCATGGCAGATTAAAATATTGTGTATATAGAGTCTTCATATTGTGGAAAATGCTTACTTCCTAACTTTGTATTCTGACCCATTAAGTCTCCCAAGTCTGCGCATGTTCCGAGGCATTTAAACGTGTTAACCCTCTTAAGGCTGCTGGCCCAAACGGCATCCCTAAACGCATCCTCAGAGCAAGCGCATACCAGCTGGCTGGCGTGTTTATGGATATATTCAATCTCTCCTTATCCCAGTCTGCTGTCCCCACATGCTTCAAGATGGCCACCATTGTCCCTGTTCCCAAGAATGCAAAGGTAACAGAACTAAATGAAGATACTAAATGACCCGTAGCACTCACTTCTGTCATCATGAAGTGCTTTGAGAAACTAGTCAAGAATCCTATCACCTCCACCTTACCTGTCACCCTAGATCCACTCCAATTTGCTTACCTCCCCAATAGGTCCACAGATGATTCAATCGCCATCACACTGCCCTATCTCATCTGGACAAAAGGAATACCTATGTAAGAATGCTGTTCATTGACGATAGCTAAGCATTCAACACCATAGTACCCCCCAAGCTCATCATTAAGCTCAAGGCCCAAGGTCTGAATTAGAGATCGACCGTTTATGATTTTTTTCAACGCCGATACCGATGCCGATTATTGGAGGACCAAAAAACACTGATACCGAATAATCAGACGATTTTTTTTACATTTATTTGTAATCGTGATAATTACAACAATACTGAATGAATACTTATTTTAACTAAATATAATATATCAATAAAATCAATTTAGCCTCAAATAAATAATGACATGTTAACATGTTCAATTTGGTTTAAATAATGCAAAAACAAAGTGTTGGAGAAGAAAGTAAAAGTGCAATATGTGCCATGTAAGAAAGCTAATGTTTAAGTTCCTTGCTCAGAACATGAGAACATATGAAAGCTGGTGGTTCCTTTTAATTAACATGAGTCTTCAATTTTCCCAGGTAAGACGTTTTAGGTTGTAGTTATTATAGGAATTATAGGACTATTTCTCTCTATACCATTTGTATTTCATTAACCTTTAACTATTGGATGTTCTTATATTCATTTTAGTATTGCCAGTGTAACAGTATAGCTTCCGTCACTCTCCTCGCTCCTCCCTGGGCTCGAACCAGGAACACAACAACAACAGCCACCCTCGAAGCAGCGTTACCCATGCAGAGCAAGGGGAACAACCACTCCAAGTCTCAGAGCGAGTGACGTTTGAAACGCGATTAGCGCGCACCCCGCTAACTAACTAGCCATTTCACATCGGTTACACAGGCCTCATCTCGGGAGTTGATAGGCTTGAAGTCATAAACAGCGCAATGCTTGACGCACAACGAAGAGCTGCTGGCAAAACGCACGGAAGTGCTGCTTGAATGAATGCTTACGAGCCTGCTGCTGCCTACCACCGCTCAGTCAGATACCTGTATGCTTGTATGCTTGTATGCTCAGTCAGATTATATGCAACGCAGGACACGCTAGATAAACTAGTAATATCATCAACTATGTGTAGTTAACTAGTGATTATGATTGATTTATTGATTGTTTTTGTAAGATAAGTTTAATGCTAGCTAGCAACTTACCTTGGCTTACTGCATTAGCGTAACAGGCAGTAACAGGAGTGCAACGAGAGGCAGGTGGTTATACCGTTGGACTAGTTAACTGTAAGGTTGACTTTTATCTCCCTCACCAACTTCAAACATCAGCTATCCGAGCAGCTAACCGATCGCTGCAGCTGTACATAGTCTATTGGTAAATAGCCCACCCATTCTCACCTACCTCATTCCCATACTGTTTTTATACTGTTTTTTTTTATTTTATTTCATTTTATTTATTTACTTTTCTGCTCTTTTGCACACCAATATCTCTACCTGTACATGACCATCTGATCATTTATCACTCCAGTGTTAATCTGCAAAATTGTATTATTCGCCTACCTAATCATGCCTTTTGCACACATTGTATATAGACTGCCCATTTTTTTTCTACTGTGTTATTGACTTGTTAATTGTTTACTCCATGTGTAACTCTGTGTTGTCTGTTCACACTGCTATGCTTTATCTTGGCCAGGTCGCAGTTGCAAATGAGAACTTGTTCTCAACTAGCCTACCTGGTTAAATAAAGGTGAAATAAAATAAAAATAAAAAAGGTTGCAAGATTGGATCCCCTGAGCTGACACAGTGAAAATCCGTCGTTCTGCCCCTGAACGAGGCAGTTAACCCAGCGTTCCTAGGCCGTCCTTGAAAATAATAATGTGTTCTTAACTGACTTGCCTAGTTAAATAAAATTTAAATAAAGGTGTAAAAAAATAAATAATAATAAAATAAAAAAATCTGCCAGATCGGTGTCCAAAAATACCGATTTCCGATTGTTATGAAAACTTGAAATCGGCCCTAATTAATCGGCCATACCGATTAATCGGTCGAACTCTAGTCTGAACCCTGCCCTGTGCAATTGGGTCCTGGACTTCTTGACGGGTCGTGCCCATGTGGTGAAGGTAGGAAACAACACCTCCACTTCGCTGATCGTCAACACTGGGGCCACACAAGGGTGCATGCTCAGCCCCCTCCTATACTTCCTGTTCACCCATGACTCCGTGGCCATGCACACCTCCAACTCAATCGTCAAGTTTGCAGACGACACCACAGTAGTAGGCTTGATTACCAACAATGATGAGACAGCCTACAGGGAGGAGGTGAGTGTGGTGTCAGGAAAATAACCTCTCACTCAACATCAACAAAACAAAGGAGATGATCGTGGACTTCAGGAAACAGCAGAGGTAGCACCCCCCCAATCCACATCGACGGGACACCAATGGAGAAGGTGGAAAGTTCCTCAGCGTACACATCACCGACAAAGTGAAATGGTCAACCCACACAGACAGAGTGGTGAAGAAGGCTTGTCACCTAAAACCTTCACAAACTTTTATATATGCACAATTGAGAGCATCCTGTCGGGCTGTATCACCGCCTTGTACAGCAACTGCCTTGTACAGCAACTGCACCGCCAACAACCGCAGGGTTCTCCAGTGGGTGGTGCGGTCTGCACAACGCATCACCGGGGGCAAACGACCTGCCCTCCAGGACACCTACAGCACTCGATGTCACAGGAAGGCCAAAAAGATCATCAAGGATAACAACCACCCAAGCCACTGCCTGTTTACCCCACTATCATCCAGAAATCAAGGTCAGTACAGGTGCATCAAAGCTGAGACTGAGAGAATGAAAAACAGCTTCTATCTCAAGGCCATCAGACTGTTAAATGCCATCACTAGCAGAGAGAGGCTGCAGCCTACATACAGACTTGAAATCATTGGTGACTTTAATAAATGGAACACTAGTCACTTTAATATTGTTTACATATCTTGCATTACTCATCTCATTTGTATGTACTGTATTCTGTACTATCTACTGTATCTCAATCTATTCCGCTCTGACATTGCTCGTTCATATATTTATATATTCAGAATTCCATTCCTTTACTTAGATTTGTGTGTATTAGGTATTTGTTGTGAAATTGTTAGATATTACCTGTTAGATATTGTTGCACTGTCAGAACTAGAAGCACAAGCATTTCGCTACACCCGGAATAACATCTGCTTAACACGTGTATGTGACAAATAAGATTGGATTTGATTTGAATACATGACTAAGTGAAAATGTATCTTAAGTGAAAGTTAGGTTTCGCCATGTAGAGTGTAACATCCCCATTGATATCAATACATGACTAAGTAAAAATGCTTCTTATTGGAAGTTATAATTCCTTGACTCAGTGAAAATGTAGCTTTCGTGAAAGTTAGGATTCACCTTGTAGAGAGTAACACCCTGCCAGAAGCCAGGCACATTATCACTTTTCATTGAACAGCTCATGGTACACAGAAATGTATGAAAAGGGCCTATAGAGCCACCCAATCCTAACACTAGCGCCCTCGTGGCCACATCTGAGAAGCACATCTGAGCATAGGCCTGCAGTCTGTTATTCGTGTTCGGCCCATCTATGCCATGCCTTCAACACGCAGCCTCCATTTGGTGTATTTGGGCCCCTATTAATCCATGGGTCTATGAGATTAAAAACAAGTTTGATTTATCACTCACCACTTGCAAAAAGTACATGTTTTTACAGCCCTGTTTTTATTGGTCCCCGTTGTGTCTGTAATTCAGAGGGAAGGAGATCGTTAACGAGTTAAACAGCACATTTAATGTTCTGAGGCAATATGGCTGAGTGTTCTAGCTCTATATACTAGCTCTGGTCCAGGGTGTTACCGTTGAAAAGGCTCAGCATCAGCAAGCCACACTTGCTGATAGACATCCGGCCGGACTTGATTTAGCCCAAACATAGACGTCTATAATTAGTTCAGATTTGGTCCAGACTGAACCAAATCTGAACCAGTCATAGACATCTATGTTTCACAGCACAGTACAGTAGAGCACAGCAGAGTGCAGTACATTACAGTATACAGTACAGTAAAGTAGAGTATATTAAAGTACAGTACAGTAAAGAAAAGTAACCCACTTTACTCTAATGTACCCTACTCTACTGAACTAAACCGTACTGTAGTCTACTGTATTAAACTCTACTGTCCTGTACTATACTCTACTGTACCATAATGTGATGTCAAAACTTATGAAACATAGACTAGACATCCATGATTAGTTCAGATTTGGATCTGATCCCCACCGACCAAATTTGTCCTTGTTTGTGGGGCGGAGCTTATCAGAATAATTTCCACCATGCTTTGCAAAAGTGTTTGGTTTTTACATTTACTTTTTGGTTATTCAGCAGACGTAACTTACCGTCAGTGCATTCAAACTCAGGTAGATCAACAACAACATATCACAGCCATAGCAAGAAAATAAAAAGATGTAACCGTTACTGAGAATTATAATGTAGTTGAAGTGGTCTGTTGCTTTATTCTATTAGCTGGCTTACTTTGAACATCATTGTGGCCTGTTTGAAAGTGTTTGAAAAGGTTAATATAAGTACATGTGACAAATGGGAGCAATAATAAATATCTGTGTTCAATCTTCAGTTTCCTCCTTCCTATAAGAGGCTTGTGAAATTATTATTGTGACTTAATGTCGACACGTATGTGCAGTTAAAATTTGTCTATAGATGTATTTTCAAAGTCTGTAAATGATATATTTTCAACTTCTGGAAAATACGTATTTTCTGCTTTTGTTCAGCACCTAAAATGCACTTGATTTCATCGTCCGGGAAATACGTAGTGTTTTCAACGTCCTGAAAATACGTATTTTCAACATCCGTAAAATACATATAAAATACATATACAGTCAACGGCTGTAAAATAAATATTTTACCTTTCATTCAGCACCTAAAATGCACCTGACGTCAATGTCTGGAAAAGACGTCTAAAAGACATATTTTCAATGTAATTTTGCTTACTGGGATAGGCCTATTTCATTCATATAGAATGGGGAATGCTTGGAAATAGTCTCTTTTCAGAATTTTCTGGTTCACTGATTCACTGGTTCACTCTGTCCCAAATGTCACCCTATTCCCTTTAGTGCACTACTTTTGAGCAGGGCCTACTGTATGAGTAGAATAGGGTGTCAATGTGGTATGCAGCAGCAGGACACAGTGTTAACAAGGATGATCCCACAACCCGCCTGGTGCCTTCATGTCTGGTTATGGCGTGTAAACCCAACACTCTGGATGCATTAATATTTACCAGTCTCTTTGGTTGTTAACCAACCCACATAAAACATAATGGCCATATGACACGCAGACTTGATATATACACGCAGACTTGAGGCTTCTGCTGATGTCCATCAGTACTGTTAGTTGACTCATTCTAATCTTACACTTCACTTATTTTTTAAAATCTCCCATCAACCCAGTCTCTCATTAATGATGCACTATATGTACAAATTAGCACAATGTTTTTATGTACTAATAACACAGACTCTTGGCGCATCGAACTCCAATGCCACGACCATTCTGAATCTCCCATCATTATTGTTGCAACGGTGTGCTAATCAGAACTACAATTCCCACAATGCACTGCACCAACCGGAACCAGGAAAAACATCTAGTTAGTTACACGTGCGCCTCTTCATCGGCTTCAAACAAACGTATCATACCAAACGCTTCAGGTAAATGTAACTTGCAATAAACATTTGATCTAACATTGTCACTTAGTGTCGGTAAATTTGGCATGTACATGCATTACATAGTGATAATGCAATATATTTGAAACGCATTCTCGCAACCTAGCTAGCTAACGGGTAATTCAGCTCTCATCATCAAATTAGTCTACACCGACTAATGCTGCGTTCAGAACAACTATGAAATCTCCGACTTCCGAGTGTTCAAGACAACTGGGAAATCGGAAAAAACGAGAGACAAGTGGGGAAAACCTTTTGAACGGCCGACTTTCCGACCTGAAGATCACTGAGTCAAAATTGTATCGTATTTTTCCGAGTTGTATTGAACGTACCAATAACATCGGTATAGACATTTTTAAAATAATTTAACCAAGACATACCCCAACTTGTTTCCAATGGGAAGAAATTAGTCAGTGGCCCGAACTGGAGTAGGCTCCTATTGGCGCATTTTTCCGTTAGAGAACACCTACTATGTGAAGTGCATGTGTGCAATAACACAATTCGCCTTTGCGCTCCTTTTAAATAACGCGATTTTAAAACTTTTACAAAGGTATAACGTTTACAAAACTTAGTCCACTCTGTTCATAGCATATTTTAGTTTTGGGGACAGAAAACTGTATTGAGATCAAATGTTTAATCGATGGTAAATGAGTGGAAACGCCAAGCGGTGAAATATGTCTCATTGTTCTATTTGTGGTATAGAGCTCACCAGCTTGTAGTCCTAATTACTTCTGGGTTCTTCATCCCTATGGGAAAAATGTAATAAAATTTTTGCGTGTTGTTTATATTTTTGCTCAGTGTAGGTTATGCCCCACAGCTACTTAAATAGGTCTATGAACCACAGCATCGTGCTTTGCAGTTTATGAAAGTGAAAGTTGTTTATTATGAGTGTATAATGGTCATCAGGCATCGTAAATGGCACCCAGAAAATGTACTTTTCTTAGCCTAATCCTTTTGTTGTTCCACACTTTCACATGGCTGCAGGCGTTTGGTGCAGTTAAAAACACTGCTTGTTAAAATGTCGAACATATGTGAAAATACTGTCGTGAATTTTTAACAGCTTCATGAAATGTTACAAACTTCTGTTGAACCCAGTCATTGGTGTGTTCTCTAAAAAACATTTATGCCAAAGGCCAGTGGTCTCAGAATTATGGCCACCCAAGGCACTGTTTGGGTTCATTTAGTGCAGTTGTTATTTATTCCTATGACTGTCCAATAACCCCTTGACCTCTACCCGTTGTCTGAAGTCTATCCTGTCTCAGAGTTCCAGCACTTTGTATCAACCTTAGGATGACAAACACTTACCTAATAGTTCTGTGTCCATCTCTGTACAGCTTTTAGTCAAGCACATCGCTGTCCCCTGCCTGACATCCTGTGTGTGTAAGTCAGTGGGCCAGATGTCCTTTCCCACCCCGTTGTACTCCCATGCGGGCCGCGGGCCTTTCACTGACGTGTACGAGCCAGCCGAGGACTCCTTCCTCTTGATAGATGCCCTTGAGCAGGATGCTGACAGACTGAAGAAAATTAGGTGAGCAGCTTGTCACAATACCTGGGTTGTGTTCATTAGTGCTTACATAGAAAAACATTTTGCAACAAAAACGAGAGTTTCTTATTGGACAGGTAGTTCAGGTAGTCCCGTCCCGTTTTGATCCGTTTGGTATCTAGTGAAAATGACCCTTGGTTGTGTTCATTAGGCACCAAACAGAAGAAAACAGACTGAAAAGAGAGGAGCTCCCTGGACTGGTCCAATAAGAATTTTTGCTTTCTGTTGCCAAACTTCTTTAAAGGTTTTCTGTTGCGTGCCCTAATGAACACCACCCTGATACCTGCTACTGGTCAACAATACAGTTACTGACCTTTGACCCTCTTCTCCAGCCCCTCTGTGTGTCTAGAGGTGGGCAGTGGCTCTGGGGTGGTGTCCGCCTTTCTGGCATCCGTGATCGGACCTACAGCTCTATACCTGTGAGTAGGGGTGTGTGTGAGAGAGAGACTGACTGTCTGTATTTGTTAGGATGTGCTTTAGTAACATGCCTATATCTGTGTTTAGGACGTTTTGTAAAAATAACTGTCTAGAGGGCTTGTGACTCGTATGTGTGTTTTAACGGATGTGTTTGACTTGTTGTGTGTGTGTGTGTGTGTCCTCCCCAGCTGTACCGACGTGAACCCCGCAGCAGCCCAATGCACTCTGGAGACGTCTCGCTGTAACGCCGTTAGTCTGCAGCCTATCATCACTGACTTGGTGAGACACACACACGAGGGATGTGCATCTTTCTCTTTCAAGATTATTCGATACGTTGCTAGATACATGGGATACGATACAGGAATGATACGTTTTGGTTTGAAGCGATTTGGTTTGAATCCATTCACCCTAACAATGGGAGTCGTTGTCCTCAAAGCGGCATGGCGGGCTGTCTAGCTCCCGCCTATCCTTTCTTTGGATTGGTGGATGCATCTCCTTATTGTAATCAGTTTTTGAATATTCAATGAGGGTTGTTGAAGTCAACCATCTGTATTCAATGGAGCGAGAGATGATGCTATGAATTCATGTCATGAATATGCATAGCCATCTTGAGACAACTCCGATTATAAAGTGTTCTAAAAAGTGTTCTTTCTCAAAGTTGCCAGGATTTCACGCGACCTACTTATTATCAATACACTCGTAACAACTTAAGCATTGCGAAACTTCGATTCGATCAATATAAGCCATATATTTTTGGGTTGACCAAATTTGACACTCATTGACCCCCATACAAAAACTCTGTGCATGGTGGGTGAAACAACGAAATAACACCACCTGCTGGAGGGAGACAGATTTTCCACTGAGTTGGACCTCTTCATCTCCGATGTTGGTGCCTGAGCTGAGCCATAAGGGAAACTGGACATCTACCACCCCACTATCAGACAAAGGGGGGGCAAGGTTAGCTTTTTCTGTTTTTGTTTCAACTGCTAGGGAAGGGAAGACAATGTTCCTACTAGTCAGACTCAATCTCACGGGCACAGACATGACTCTAGTCATGTAACCACAGTAACCTCATAGCCCTTAAAGGGGCAGGTGAAAATTAGTCTCATCTGTGATGTTTTGGTTTAAAGACTCGGGTCACATAAAATGCAATGAAATTAAACAATATACCACATTACTTCTTACTAGTAAGACATTTGTTTTTTAGAAACATTACAGAGCAGGCTCATCAGTGTAATTTGTCTGCAAATTTGTACTTTATTTTGGTTGGTTAAAAAAAATCTGAGAGTGACTGTCACAGTTGCTGATGGACCAACATGTATATTTTAGGCCCTGGGCCTACTGCTGCTGACGATGTTGAGTCTCATAGCAAAGGGTCTGAATATTTATGAAACTAAGGTATGTTACAAATTAGCAAAAATGTCTAAACTTGTTTTTCCCTTTGTCATCATGGGGTATTGTGTGTAGATTGACGAAAACATTTTATTTAATCCATTTTAGAATAATGTTGTAATGTAACAAAATGTGGCAAAGGGAAAGTGGTCTGGACTGTACACTGATTGTTAAAAGCAAAACTATCTATAAACTATTGCTGATGGTGGACCTGAACAATGAAAAATAAAATATAATGTAGCCTAAGCCCCGATCAGCAGGTAGGCTATATGTCCAGATGAGTCGTGTCTCGGGCGGTTGCTTAGGCTACTTCATTCTGGTAAAACAATTTTTGAACAGCGCATTTGATAACCAATGTAATTTGCTTTATTATTGTTGTCACTCAACTAATAAAGCCTGATATTGCGCAAGCTATTTTCCAAACATTAGAATGCTGTAGGTGATGCGCAGCCTACCTCTCTCGTTGGACAGCGCGTGAAGCAGCACACAATGTTCAGTTTGACTAGGCTACTCGTATTGCCTGTTATTCGCCATGCAAACATGACTTTAGGATCAACAACTGTCGACACAGTTACATGCTTTGTTCCACACTGAAGGAGAAGACGAGAGGTGTTTTCAGAAGGTAAAAATAAAGTAATATGAGCAAAGAAACAAGTTAACCTGCGATTCATACCGTTTGAATCGATATTCTGACCGATGCATGCTACATTTGGAACAGTTTGGGGTCGCAGACCGATGCACTCTCAATCTTTAACATTTGATCCAGGCACACATGATGAGAAAGACCCACACACTTCCTCTCCATTTGTTCACCCCAACTTTACATCTGTCCTTCTCCGTTTTAGGTGGACTCTCTCTTGCCAAGGTTGTGTGAAAAAGTGGACGTTCTTTTATTCAACCCTCCTTATGTCATCACACCATCAGAAGAGGTAGAAAACTAAACTAGTGTTTGGTTGTTCTCCATACCACAGTGACGGAATTGTGTTTTATAGTGTGCGTGTATGTTTTTGTCAGGTGGGTAGCCATGGCATCGAGGCAGCCTGGGCTGGTGGGAGGTGGGGCCGAGAGGTGATGGACAGGTTCTTCCCGCTGCTTCCAAAGCTACTGTCCAATCAGGGGTTGTTTTACCTGGTCACTGTGGCAGAGAACAATCCAGGTGAGCCTCCCACTTCCATTCTCTTTTGACTTCTTGGTTTATATTTACTCAGTCTACATTGATAAATTACATACGGCCTGATGTTATTTGGCACTGATGCATTTTTTACTATCTTTGTGAAAAGAGCAGTCTACCCTGTATAGCTTGTTTAGGTCCAGGGTTAGAATACCACTCCTTGGAATGTTTTGCCATTTGCAGAATGAGTGAGTGACACTGACTGAAGAATGTAGGTGGGATCATTAACATTTAATTACCACAACCCTGGTCTTTGCAACAACAAAAAAGACAGTTCCTCCCCGATTCAGTTCGTTTCCTTCCATTTGATACCTAATGAACACTACCCTACTGTAACCTCTTTCTTCTACCAGAGGAGATCACCATTCTGCTGAGGAAGTTTGGCCTGCAGGGAGCGCCTTGTCTGTCCCGACGAACTGGTCCAGAGAGCCTGTCTGTTCTGCGCTTCCACAGAACAACGTGATCCTCCCTGTCCCACAGAGGAGACCATGAACCTGCTGCTCCGACCACAGCGGTTTCAGCTTCATCTCAACAACCATGAGTGATCACCTGAACTTTAACATAAATTGAGTGAAAGCCACCGTGGGTTCATGGGAGCATTGGTCAAATAAGTGACCATGTCTCAAGACTTTAACCCAATGCACTATACAAAGGCTAACAGGTTGTCCATGCTAATGAGTGTTCAAGTCTCCTTGAACCGGTTTGTATTGGGAGAGGATCCAGTCAGTGTCAGTATTGAAGACATGATGTACAGGTAGAATTGACATGCAGACTAGACCGGGCACGCGCATGTTGATTTTATTCATCCACACCAGACCCCATAAGGAGACGCAGGTTAAAAATATCTAAACGAACTCTGAACCAACTATATTAATTTGGGGACAGGTCGAAACATTCATGGACATTTAGCTACCTTGCTATTGCTAGCTGATTTGTCCTGGGATGAAATTAAACATTGGGTTGTTATTTTACCTGAAAAGCACAAGGTCCTTTTTTCCCCCTGGATCTCAGTAGAATTCTGACCCATTGAGTCACACACAATTGTGTGTTCTCTACACTATTAATCCAGATAAAAGGGGAAACCTAGTTAGTTTAAGTAATCTCTCCTCCTTCAGTCTTCTGTGAACTTTATATGGTGGTTGGCTGCCAACTTTAAGTTGCATTACCACCACCAACTGGACTGAAGTGTGGACCTCAGTTCAGCTTTCACTCACCCACATGGGTATATGCTCCTAAAAACCAATGAGGAGATGGAAGAGGCGGGACTTGCAGCGCGTCACGTGTCAAAAATAGTTATTATAGTTATTTTAGGGCCTAGCTGCGCAGACACTCGTGAACAGTTTGGATGAAATGATTGATTAACGTGTACATTTATTTTGGAACGCAAGCGGTGTAGTCAGCAAGTGACTGACCCAAAGATTGTCTTTGGACTCATTTAATCTTAGGGCTCGATTCAATCCATGACGCTTAAGATCTGCGATATACCGCAGTTCAAATGTAGAGATCATTTCCGATTGAGGCAACATGCAGCGTTTACTGTGAGTGGATGCAGTCCCGCGTACATGGGAACATTGCCTTTCAATTTCATATTCAGCGCTGCGGATTGAAACAAGCCTTTAGTTTATTGCAACATTGTGGTTTCCACAATCCTACCTGGGATGCCAACTGCAGTTTTAAAGGTATCATTTGGTATTTTCTGCTTTTTTGGATGGAGGGGAGACGGGTGAATGAGTTCTGCTGAAATAGCAATGGATTCAAACACATGCTGCAACGGAGCCAGCAGTTTAGACCAAAGATTGTTCACTCAGGCTGCTTACCATTCGGAGAAAAGTGTTCCCGTCCACTTAACAGTGTGGCTCTCCCATAGACAATGCAGTAGCATCTGGATATGGTCTGCTTAGTTTCACTTCAATTTTAAAAAAAAGTGGGGTGTCTTGCTTCCTCTTCAGTCTCTGGTTAAGACTGTTACGCCACCTTAGGCCACTCCAGCTGCAGTTTTGTGGATCTGAAAGTTGTAAGTAAAAAGTAGTTTAAAATAGATGTGAACAACTCAGTTTATCAAGGTATGACATTTGTTTATGTAGTTACATATCCCCTGCATTACTCATAGTGTAACATGATGTTCAAATGTTATGAACATACTTCATGTTTGAGCAGAGTTGAAATTGGCAGGGTTTATGGTGAATGCGATCTCTACGAACGTTGGAGTAATTGCCTTTAGTCGACAGTAACATTGAAGGTTACCTTTATTTTGATAAAGGGCACCAACAACATTCAAACATGGACTAGGCACTGGGATAGGGAATAGTCCACAGTGCCAACAGGGGGGGAGGGCACCAATGTCAATGCTGCACATTATTAAAGCTGCTTGGGTCAATTAGAACGTGATTAGATGTAATTCGTTTGGAAGGTTGGAAAACAAAAAGGTTGCAACCAGGAGTTGAACTGGGGACCTTGCGGGTTGCGTGTAATGATTTTTCAAACTAGTTTTCATTGGGAAGGTGTACAAAGCAAAACGCAGAATCCTACTCCACGTGCTCGTTGAACATCTCATTCCAAAATCATAGGCATTAATATGGAGATGGTCCCCCCCCCTTTGCTGCTATAACAGCCTCCACTCTTCTGGGAAGGATTTCCACTAGATGTTGGAACATTGCTGCAGTCTCATTTAGCCACGAGCATTAGTGAGGTCGGGCACTGATGTTGGGCAATTAGGCCTGAACCGCAGTCGGTGTTCCAATTCATCCCTATAAGGTGTTCGATGGCATTGAGGTCAGGGCTCTGTGCAAGCCAGTCAAGTTCTTCCACACCGATCTTGACAAATCATTTCATACCAGTCATCCAACAGATTCCCATTCAGAGCGACACACAGAAGCATCCAGGGTCAATGCCCTGCTCAAGGGCACATTGACAGATCTACCACCAGGCCAAAAAACTTGAACCCGAACCCTCCAAGATCCCTCCACAGTTCCCCAATAGCTGTCCCTCAACCATTCAAGACCCCCCAAGAAGAAAAATAAAATGAATTCCATTCCCCAAGAATCCCCCAATGCATCAACCATCATGAACTAGAGAAAAAAGGAAAAGACAGGAGAAAACAGCAAAACAAACATATACATTATAAACAAAGGACATCAAGGACAACTAAAATCATAACAGCAATGCTAATGTTTGTGTGCATGTCTGGCACTATTACATGTGTGTGTTTATTTGAATGAGTGCTCAGCCTCAGGCAAACCGGCATTAGCTGTAAAAACACTGCCCCTCAGTGTCAGTAAAATGTACTTTTTATGTTTAGACTTTAAAAAAAAAACATTATCTCCCATACAGCAACTCCACTCCCACTTGCCTCCAATTCCACATTCCAACCTATCCCATTGATCTCTGCTGGCCACCCACATCTTTCAACTATTCTGTGATGTTTAATGTACAATTTCAATCTATCTAATTGAATAGAATCCACAGATTGCGAGTTGAAGATAAATATTGTTACTAAGAGTATTAGTAATTGACTGACCCTGTCTCTCCAGATCTAACAGTACTATTTCTAGGGTCAATTTTAGATCAATGCTATGCATTTTCAGCCATTCCTGGACCGGAGAACAGAAACAGGCTACCTGAGGGCAATACCAAAATAGTCTATTGATTCTGTATCCTCAAAACAAAATCTGCAGAGTGTCGATGATTTTATGCCACAAGAATTCTATATAATAATTTTTGCTGAAAAGCACGAAGTCTTGAATCTTGCGTTGTTTTAGATATCAACTCATATGACCTGCACCATGGAATCAGTACATCACAAATCTCTTTCCAACTATTTGGCAGTTGTCAGCATCCTGGTCCTCAAATGAAACATATACTTTCCTATTTATGCTATTTTTATTCCTCTGCCAGTTTTGAGCCTTTATATAGGGCAGACAGACCAGTTCCCTACCTCCCGCTGCCACCTGCCTCCATTTTTGGGGTAATGCTGTAATCAATTGGTTGTACTCTTGGATTGAGCAGACCTTCCCATACAATTCTGATAACTCCACCATTCCAATTTACATTATCATTCAAGAACAAAATACCCCTTTCAAACATCTTTCCCATAAATACAGGTATTTTATCAACCAGCACATTTGAGTTCAGCCATAATATTTGTTCCATCTTTTAAGTGGGATGAAATTGAAGTCAGCTCTGCAATGCTTGTTTGAAAAAAAAGTATAATTTTCAATTAATTGAAAATGAGACATGGCAATAAGGCCATTTTTAAACAATGGATGAGCTTTTCTTAGTAATCTACTTGAACCATTTAGGGTACAAATAAAACCTTGAATGAGTGAAGCTTTTAGAGGTTTAGTGCTTTTATGTTTAAATATTCTCAACCCACCCAATTCATATTCATTATATGGATTCTGGTTTAGCATCCCAGATAAAGCGACATTTTTACCGCATGTGATTTGAAAAACGAACCATCAGGAGTAGGCAGTGCCATAAGTGAGTAAACTGGGATATGACTAAGGATGTTAATCTGGGCAATTTTTCCATAAATAGACAGGTATTTACCTCTTCATGGTTGTAGGATGTCATCTATTTTTACAAGTTTTCTATTGAAATTCATTGCGGAGAACTTATTTATATTTTTTGTGATATGAATACTGGGTATGTTTACTTCACCATCAGCCCATTTTATATTTAAACTGCAGGGTAATGTAAAAGTTGTATTTTTTAAAGATCCAATACGTAATATTGTACCCATCATAATTAGGTTTTAGTCCAGAGAGTACAGAAATGTTATCTAGATCTTCAATGAGACATTTGCAAGGATCTAGCTTGTGTACTTGATATAAAACTTGAGTCATCAGGACATGGACATCGTTGTTTTTAAGCCTTGGATTTCTAATCCTCTAATGTTGTTATTGAGTCGGATTTTAATAGCTAGCATTTGAATGAACAGTTCTTGTGCTAACACTGCTTCAAGGCAGTTTGGAACTCGGTAGTGGGTGCTGCGACAGAGCAGACGATTATGCACTACAGCGGTCCCGTTCGGTGAGCTTGTGTGGCCTACCACATCGCAGCTGAGCCATTGTTGCTCCTTGATGTTTCCACTTCACAACAGCATGTACAGTGGAACGGGGCAGCTCTACCCGGATAAAGCACTAAATAAACTTCAATTAGTGCTAAATACGGCTGCTAGAATCCTGACTAGAACCCAAAAAATTGATCATATTACTCCAGTGCTAGCCTCCCTACACTGGCTTCCTGTCAAGGCAAGGGCTGATTAAGGTTTTACTGCTAACCTACAAAGCATTACATGGGCTTGCTCCTACCTATCTCTCTGATTTGGTCCTGCCGTACATACCTACACGTACACTACGGTCACAAGACGCAGGCCTCCTAATTGTCCCTAGAATTTCTAAGCAAACAGCTGGAGGCAGGGCTTTCTCCTATAGAGCTCAATTTGTATGGAATGGTCTGCCTACCCAATTAAGAGACGCAAACTCGGTCTCAACCTTTAAGTCTTTACTGAAGACTCATCTCTTCAGTGGGTCATATGATTGAGTGTAGTCTGGCCCAGGAGTGGGAAGGTGAACGGAAAGGCTCTGGAGCAATGAACCGCCCTTGCTGTCTCTGCCTGGCCGGTTCCCCTTTTTCCACTGGGATTCTCTGCCTCTAACCCTATTACAGGGGCTGAGTCACTGGCTTACTGGGGCTCTTTCATACAGTCCCTGGGAGGGGTGCGTCACATGAGTGGGTTGAGTCACCGATGTGATCTCCCCCCCCCGGGTTGTGCCGTGGCGGAGATCTTTGTGGGCTATACTCGGCCTTGTCTCAGGATGATAAGTTGGTGGTTGAAGATATCCCTCTAGTGGTGTGGGGGCTGTGCTTTGGCAAAGTGGGTGGGGTTATATCCTTCCTGTTTGGCCCTGTCCGGGGGGTGTCCTCGGGTGGGGCCACAGTGTCTCCTGACCCCTCCTGTCTCAGCCTCCAGTATTTATGCTGCAGTAGTTTATGTGTTGGGGGGCTAGAGTCAGTTTGTTATATCTGGAGTACTTCTCCTGTTCTATTCGGTGTCCTGTGTGAATTTAAGTGTGCTCTCTCTAATTCTCTCTTTCGGAGAACCTGAGCCCTAGGACCATGCCTCAGGACTACCTGACATGACTCCTTGCTGTTCCCAGTCCACCTGGCCGTGCTGCTGCTCCAGTTTCAACTGTTCTGCCTTAATATTATTGGACCATGCTGGTCATTTATGAACATTTGAACATCTTGGCCATGTTCTGTTAATCTCCACCCGGCACAGCCAGAAGAGGACTGGCCACCCCACATAGCCTGGTTCCTCTAGGTTTTGGCCTTTCTAGGGAGTTTTTCCTAGCCACCGTGCTTCTACACCTGCATTGCTTGCTGTTTGGGGTTTTAGGCTGGGTTTCTGTACAGCACTTTGAGATATCAGCTGATGTACGAAGGGCTATATAAATACATTTGATTTGACTCTAGCCGGGCAGAAATGTTACAATTCAATTCAATTCAAGGGCTTTATTGGCATGGGAAACATGTGTTAACATTGTCAAAGCAAGTGAGGTAGACAACATACAAAGTGAATATATAAGGTGAAAAACAACAAAAATGAACAGTAAACAAAGCAAGTGAGGACAGTAGTCAATCACCACCTTCCGGATGAAACCCCAAGGAATACCTAGTGAAAAGTAATCCTTCTCATAAAAGATTTAGATGCAAAAATGTCAACAAAAAGTGAAAGAGTAAACATAAATGTACACAAATGTAAATGTAAGTTTCAAAACAGTAAAGACATTACAAATGTCATATTATATATATATATATATATACAATGTACAAATAGTTAAAGGACACAAGATAAAATAAATAAGCATAAATATGGGTTGTATTTACAATGGTGTTTGTTCTTCACTGGTTGCCCTTGTCTCGTGGCAACAGGTCACACATCTTGCTGCTGTGATGGCACACTGTGGAATTTCACCCAGTAGATATGGGAGTTTTTCAAAATTGGATTTGTTTTCGAATTCTTTGTGGATCTGGGGGAAATATGTATCTCTAATATGGTCATACATTGGGCAGGAGGTTAGGAAGTGCAGCTCAGTTTCCACCTCATTTTGTGGGCCGTGAGCACATAGCCTGTCTTCTCTTGAGAGCCATGTCTGCCTACGGCGGCCTTTCTCAATAGCAAGGCTATGCTCACTAAGTCTGTACATAGTCAAAGCTTTCCTTAATTTTGGGTCAGTCACAGTGGTCAGGTATTCTGCCGCTGTGTACTCTCTGTGTAGGGCCAAATAGCATTCTAGTTTGCTCTGTTTTTTTGTTAATTCTTTCCAATGTGTTAAGTAATTATCTTTTTGTTTTCTCATGATTTGGTTGGGTCTAATTGTGCTGTTGTCCTGGGGCTCTGTAGGGTGTGTTTGTGTTTGAACAGAGCCCCAGGACCAGCTTGCTTAGGGACTCTTCTCCAGGTTCATCTCTCTGTAGGTGATGGCTTTGTTATGGAAGGTTTGTGAATCGCTTCCTTTTAGGTGGTTGTAGAATTTAATGGCTCTTTTCTGGATTTTGATAATTAGTGGGTATCGGCCTAATTCTGCTCTGCATGCATTATTTGGTGTTTTACGTTGTACACGGAGGATATTTTTGCAGAATTCTGCGTGCAGAGTCTCAATTTGGTGTTTGTCCCATTTTGTGAAGTCTTGGTTGGTGAGCGGACCCCAGACCTCACAACCATAAAGGGCAATGGGCTCTATGACTGATTCAAGTATTTTTAGCCAAATCCTAATTGGTATGTTGAAATTTATGTTTCTTTTGATGGCATAGAATGCCCTTCTTGCCTTGTCTCTCAGATCGTTCACAGCTTTGTGGAAGTTACCTGTGGCACTGATGTTTAGGCCAAGGTATGTATAGTTTTTGTGTGCTCTAGGGCAACAGTGTCTAGATGGAATTTGAATTTGTGGTCCTGGTGACTGGACCTTTTTGGAACACCATTATTTTGGTCTTACTGAGATTTACTGTCAGGGCCCAGGTCTGACAGAATCTGTGCATAAGATCTAGGTGCTGCTGTAGGCCCTCCTTGGTTGGTGACAGAAGCACCAGATCATCAGCAAACAGCAGACATTTGACTTCGGATTCTAGCAGGGGAGGCCGGGTGCTGCAGATTTTTCTAGTGCCCGTGCCAATTCGTTGATATATATTTTGAAGAGGGTGGGGCTTAAGCTGCATCCCTGTCTAACCCCACGACCCTGTGTGAAGAAATGTGTGTGTTTTTGCCAATTTTAACCGCACACTTGTTGTTTGTGTACATGGATTTTATAATGTCATATGTTTTACCCCAACACCACTTTCCATCAGTTTGTATAGCAGACCCTCATGCCAGATTGAGTCGAAGGCTTTTTTGAAATCAACAAAGCATGAGAAGACTTTGCCTTTGTTTTGGTTTGTTTGGTTGTCAATTAGGTGTGCAGGGTGAATACATGGTCTGTTGTACGGTAATTTGGTAAAAAGCCAATTTGACATTTGCTCAGTACATTGTTTTCATTGAGGAAATGTACGAGTCTGCTGTTAATAATAATGCAGAGGATTTTCCCAAGGTTACTGTTGACACATATTCCACGGTAGTTATTGGGGTCAAATTTGTCTCCACTTTTGTGGATTGGGGTGATCAGTCCTTGGTTCCAAATATTGGGGAAGATGCCAGAGCTAAGTATGATGTTAAAGAGTTTTAGTATAGCCAATTGGAATTTGTTGTCTGTATATTTGATCATTTCATTGAGGATACCATCGATACCACAGGCCTTTTTGGGTTGGAGGGTTTTTATTTTGTCCTGTAACTCATTCAATGTAATTGGAGAATCCAGTGGGTTCTGGTAGTCTTTAATAGTTGATTCTAAGATCTGTATTTGATCATGTATATGTTTTTGCTCTTTATTCTTTCTTATAGAACCAAAAAGATTGGAGAAGTGGTTTACCCATACATCTCCATTTTGGATAGATAATTCTTCGTGTTGTTGTTTGTTTAGTGTTTTCCAATTTTCCCAGAAGTGGTTAGAGTCTATGGATTCTTCAATTACATTGAGCTGATTTCTGACATGCTGTTCCTTCTTTTTCCGTAGTGTATTTCTGTATTGTTTTAGTGATTCACCATAGTGAAGGCGTAGACTCAGGTTTTCCGGGTCTCTATGTTTTTGGTTGGACAGGTTTCTCAATTTCTTTCTTAGATTTTTGCATTCTTCATCAAACCATTTGTCATTATTGTTAATTTTCTTCGGTTTTCTATTTGAGATTTTTAGATTTGATAGGGAAGCTGAGAGGTCAAATATACTGTTAAGATTTTCTACTGCCAGGTTTACACCTTCACTATTACAGTGGAACGTTTTACCCAGGAAATTGTCTAAAAGGGATTGAATTTGTTGTTGCCTAATTGTTTTTTGGTAGGTTTCCAAACTGCATTCCTTCCATCTATAGCATTTCTTAATGTTACTCAGTTCCTTTGGCTTTGATGCCTCATGATTGAGTATTGCTCTGTTTAAGTAGACTGTGATTTTGCTGTGGTCTGATAGGGGTGTTAGTGGACTGACTGTGAACGCTCTGAGAGATTCTGGGTTGAGGTCAGTGATAAAGTAGTCTACAGTACTACTGCCAAGAGATGAGCTATAGGTGTACCTACCATAGGAGTCCCCTCGAAGCCTACCGTTGACTATGTACATACCCAGCGTGCGACAAAGCTGCAGGAGTTGTGACCTGTTTTTGTTGGTTATGTTGTCATAGTTGTGCCTAGGGGGGCATATGTGGGAGGGGATGCTGTCACCTCCAGGCAGATGTTTGTCCCTCTGTGTGCTGAGGGTGTCAGGTTCTTGTCCGGTTCTGGCATTTAGGTCGCCACAGACTAGTACATGTCCCTGGGCCTGGAAATGATTGATTTCGCCCTCCAGGATGGAGAAGCTGTCTTCATTAAAATATGGGGATTCTAGTGGGGGGATATAGGTAGCACACAGGAGGACATTTTTCTCTGTTAGGATAATTTCCTTTTGAATTTCTAGCCAAATGTAGAATGTTCCTGTTTTGATTAATTTAATGGAGTGAGTTAGGTCTGCTCTATACCAAATTAGCATACCCCCTGAGTCCCTTCCCTGTTTCACACCTGGTAGTTTGGTGGATGGGACTACCAGCTCTCTGTAACCTAGAGGGCAACCAGTGGGTCCATCTCCTCTATACCAGGTTTCTTGCAGGATGACAATGTCTGTATTACTGATTTCTTTGGTGAAGTCCGGGTTTCTGCTCTTTAGGCCAAAGGCAGATGACCTCAGGCCTTGGATATTCCAGGATAATATAGTGAAGGCTTTTTGTTCCATAGTGTCCAATGTTGTTGGTCGTGGTTTGGCCTCAGGCCAGTAAGTGTGAGCAGAGCCTGCTGAGCATCTGGTACATGCCATTGGCTTGGGCGAGTGTGAGAGTGGGGGTTGGGACTGTTTGCCCGCTCACTACCTGGGCCTATGTGTGGCTTCCATGTTGAGGCCCTCTTTGCGGGGGTGGGGTGCATGGGGTGGGCAGGAGTGGCATAGGTCTGATCTGAGGGGGCCTAAATGGGGTGTGGGCATGGTTGACGTGGGGGGGTGTTGATTGGTTGGGGTGGGGGTGTGGATGTGTCTGGGTGTACTGTGGTCTGGATGTAATTCCTCTTGGCGTGGGTCCTTTATGTGTAGGTCCAGGGGGGTCCTGCAGATCTGGGAGGGTGTCTCGCTGGTCTGGGTGGGGAGTCTATTGATATGTTGCTCCTGTGTGAAGTGTTGGGGATACGTTTGAGAGCGATGTCCTTTAGAGTCCTGGCAAAGGTGGGCACTGCTGCCTTGTAGAGGTGGACCTGGTCATAGAGGCTGTTCAAGTCCAGGGTGGAGTGGTGGGCCAGGAAAACATTTGGTTTTGAGGCACAGTCACGGGAAATACTTGCGTTTACCCGCAGTATTGTGGCAGGGTGGAAGTCTTTTCGTGGTAGCAGGGTGGAGATAACCACTTGTGCGTTGGGGAAAGTAGAAGAAGCCTTTTCAATCACTCCCTTCAGTGCTGTGGCCACCCTTTCCTGCTGTGCTCTCAGGTCGTTTGTGCCTGTGTGTATTATTATGTGGCTGGGTGAACCTAGTTGGTCCTCAGACAGAAGGTCGAGGGCACGCTGGGTGTTTGGACACCAGAGTTTAGACACACTATGTTTGGGAAAAAGTTTTTTTTTCTTCTATATATTTCCCATTTGAGTCCATAAGTAGTACAATCTGTGTCTTGTGTTTGTCCTCAGTGGGTGTGAGGGGGTTGTCAGAAGGGCTATCAGGGTGGCTGACAGGGGGGGTGCTCAGAGGGGGTGAGAGCCGCTGGGCTTGTGGTTCTTCATTTGTCTGTTCTGCTGTGGTGTCGACTCTATGGTCAGGGTCTGGTGTGGACTGTTCTGCTGTGGTGTCGAAACTTTTGTCAGGTGCTGGGGTGGGCTGTTCTGCTGGCTTCTCTGTGGGGGTGGCCACCTCTCTAGTGGGTTGTTCTCTGTCACACGCCGTCCCCCTCAACCTCTCCTCCGTCCCCCTCACCCTCTCCTCCATCCCCCTCAACCTCTCCTCCACCAGCAGTCTGATCCTCTCCTCTAATGCTCTGTTCTTCTCCCGATTCTGCTCTTTCTCCTGTTGAAGTTGTCTCACCACAGTCCAGAGTGCAGATATGTCTCTGTCCACCTCCAGCTCTCCGGGTCTGGTTAAGGGGGTGTTGTTGTGCTGGACTGTTGTCTGGGTCTGTGCTGACTGAAGTGTAATCACCTGCTGTTCCAGCTCCACCTGTCTTACCTCCAGCTGGGTGAATTTGTCCTTCATTTCAATGAGGGAGTGGTAGTCTGTGCTGGGAGGTTGACTCTCCGCTGGGGGTTGCTCGTCTGTGGTGTTACATAATGAAGAGGTCTGGTTTGACCCGCTCGGGGTGGTGGTATCTTTATCAAGGGAGAGCTTCTCCTGTTGGGCTAATTCTTTGATTAGGTGAAAGTCCAGCTGAAACTGTTTGGGGTTACTCTGTACCATCACTGTTCCGGACTTATAGATATTTATATTACTTGACTCAGAGTCCTCGTTATCAAGTATTCTGAGTTTCCACCCCTCGTTAACCCCGGTTCTCTTAACAGAGGGGCAGTGTGCTAATATAGCACTGTGCCATGCCAGGGGATGGTTTGTGTGGAAGATAAGGTTGCTGATGTTCCCATTTTTGTAATAGTCAGCAAAAAGTGTCTCTTGATTTTCCATAAGGAGCTTAATTTTGTAATCTTTTCTTGACTTCTCATTCTTTACATGCAAAGGGTACAGTATTTTAATTGCCTCTGAACAGCGGGAGGGAGCGTCTAAGGCCTCTCCATTTGGTTGGGGTAGACTGTGTGACTCTCCTGCCATTGTTGGGCTAATGGGCTTTGACACCTCTCACTTGACACGTTAGTGCTAGTTGAAGCTGTATCAAGCTTGGCAGAATTATGTTAGAATTCAGTCCTTATAAAGTAATGTGTATTTTTCTTCTTGGCTTTTGGAAATAAGATATAGTTTCAGGTTTCTGTTGTTTTCCAGAGAATTTGCTGTATAGAGTAAAAATCCTTGGTAATTCCATCCAAAATCAGGTTGTATGTTTTAAGTTTTGATTTGAAGTAGGGGTTATGTTGTAGAGGGTAGAATCCAGTATGTGTTCCAGACAAAAAATCCAAGTTTATCTATCTTTTTTTAAAGAAAATGCAGGAGCTGATCTGATCCTGACCTCTGCGCTCTGTCTCTCTCTATAGTGCTGTTTCTTGTATTATGGTCTCTTGTTTCTTTAGAGGTTTCACTTTGTTGTCCTTATTTTGTCTTCCTTTCTTCTGTTAACTAGATATTTTGTTATTCTTTGTAAGCTAGCTAGCTTCTTCCAGGAGAGTCCCTAGCAACTGCTTAGCAACAAGTAAACAATTCAGCTAGCTAAGATAACTAAAATTTTATGAAAAATAGTTACTTTTTCAAAAGCCTGTCTTTTTGGTTTGTTCCTTGTTTTGTCTTCTATTGAGTCTTGCAGTTCTCTCAATTTTTTCGATGTACTTCACTCTAAAAAACCATTTAAATCAATATATACAGGAGCTCATTTTTCAGCAACTGCTCAATTTGGAACTCCGGAACTCTCTACAAACTGACTCGTTGGAAAGATGGCATCCTAAGACAGTGCCGTGTTGAAAGTCACAGAGCTTATCATTAAGGCCAATGTTTGTCTAGTTGAGATTGCATGGCTGTATACTTGATTTTATACAGCCTTCAGCAACGGGTGTGGCTGAAATAGCAGAATCACCTTATTTGAAGGGGTGTGTACATCACTTTTGTTTTGAGCAGACCTTACCCGGGAGGCAATCAACGCTAACCAGGTTCACCCGGGGCATTAATTGAATCCCCTCAAAAGAATAATGAAACCTCAACTGAGCAACATTTCCAGGGTTCATTCTCAATTATCCCGGTTTGTCATCAGCCCTCGCCTCCTAAAAACGCATTGGACGGAGCTTGGATCCATTGTGCTTGGAGGAGATGAGAGAGGAATCAAGGGCATGCCTTAACGTAAGTGTTTCACCAGCTTTCATCTTTCCAGTCATTTTTAATCGGTGATTACGTCAAGGGATGCACTAGCTGAATGTGGCCCAGGTCTGCATCCTTTCTCCTGAAGTGTACACTTATCTCCTTCATAAATTTGAAAGTAAATGACCAGTATAAGTGGGTGGAAAATCCTTCTAACCAATGCCTACACCAAGGAGGAGTGCAGGTAAAGTACAACAGAGCTAGAGAAAGGTCATTTGTTGTTTTCAGTTGTAACAAGGGAATGTTGTGTGCAACCTAAATACGAACATTAAAATATTTCAAATTTACTGAATCATTTATGTTGGAACGCTTGGTACACCTGTCACATAACCGATTTTGATTTGCAGGGAAGACTGTCAAAAGCCTTTCATTACATGTCTTTCTGGTTTGCCGATAAACAACAAAATAAACAGTTGTTCAACAGCACAAGTTTAATGTAAGGACAGGCAGAAATAACAGTTTTGGCATTGTCGCTAAGTGTTAAAGTATATGCAGAGAACAACCGTGACCCACTTCGTGATAATCATACTACGACTTGCTATGACTGGTCATGCAATGTTGAGGATATACCTAAAATTATAGGGCAAGTACTACTGTAATATTCTTACATAATAGTACCCATGGAATGTGCACAAGGGGAATTACTTAGTTATTTTGACATTGTAGCAATGGCACAAGGAATGTATCTGGAAGAAACCAGTTTGTAGCTACCCGAGATGAGGGAGGTATGGTCATGGGAGACATCGCTTACACTAAGGCAATCCATTTACTATGCAGGTCAGTAGAGCCACTGCTTTTAGGTGGGGCCCCAATGTATTCTGAGGTAGGGGGTTAAGGTATTTTGGGGATGGGGGCCAGGGTGTGTTGGGGCAGGTGTGGTGGTATTGTGTCGAGGTTTAGCCCTGTGCGTTGGGGTTCCAGATGATGCGTCCGTCATCCCCCAGCCTCACGCCGCCCCCGGCCACCAGCTCCAGGGCGGCAGGGAAGGCCCGGTGCTCTGCCTCTCGGATGCGATCTGATAGACTCTCCTCAGTATCATTCATCAACACCGGCACTGCTTCCTGAGCAATGATGGCCCCAGCATCAACCTCTTCCTGTGGACAAAAGGAAGTTGAGAAAGCAGGGAAATATTTAGGTCCTCTCCATAGACAACTCTGTGCCCAAAAGCCTGTTTTAGCAGGGAATCACCATTTTACATTTACATTTAAGTCATTTAGCAGACGCTCTTATCCAGAGCGACTTACAAATTGGTGCGTTCACCTTAAGACATCCAGTGGAACAGCCACTTTACAATAGTGCATCTAAATCTTTTAAGGGGGGGTGAGAAGGATTACTTTATCCTATCCTAGGTATTCCTGAAAGAGGTGGGGTTTCAGGTGTCTCCGGAAGGTGGTGATTGACTCCGCTGTCCTGGCGTCGTGAGGGAGTTTGTTCCACCATTGGGGGGCCAGAGCAGCGAACAGTTTTGACTGGGCTGCGCGGGAACTGTACTTCCTCAGTGGTAGGGAGGCGAGCATGCCAGAGGTGGATGAACGCAGTGCCCTTGTTTGGGTGTAGGGCCTGATCAGAGCCTGGAGGTACTGAGGTGCCGTTCCCCTCACAGCTCCGTAGGCAAGCACCATGGTCTTGTAGCGGATGCGAGCTTCAACTGGAAGCCAGTGGAGAGAGCGGAGGAGCGGGGTGACGATGATTTTGAAGTAGTTAACTGGGTGGGATTTCCTATGGGTTAAGGAAGGAAGGAACACATAATTCCATCCATCATGAGGGATCAGCCAATGAATTATACTTATGATAAAACGTGGCAGTAAATCGCTAACATTGGCTTTATACCCAGGTATGCACCCTTTCAGTAGTAGATGACCTCAAACACCATAATGGGAAAGATACAAAAAGATAAGTCGTCTAAGTCTAGGGTCCTGTCCCGGAACAACCCCTAGATAGGTGTAGGCAATATGGCTATAATTCGACCTAATGTATCAGAGAAATCTGTTTGGAGCTTGTGCTTAGCCCTAGGGGTTTCTGGAAGCCTTTTCGATATCAAGATATGGATAACAAAACTAAATGTGCATCCATTTTTCAAATGTTCTGCAGTAGACCAGGAAACACAGGATAAGTTTGGCTTTAAGATCAGATCCGAGCTGATTTTATACCAACATCTGGTTATGGTTAGTATTGGTGAGCTGAGGCGGGATCTGTTCTGAGTAGAGTACTTACAGCCACAAAGTGGACGGTGCAGCCAGAGACCCGTGCCCCCGCCTGCAGAGCCTGCTTCTGGGCATTCACCCCCTTGAATGAGGGCAGCAGGGATGGATGGATGTTCAGCAGTTTTCCTACAACACACAAAATATATTATTATCACATGTGCAAACATTTCAAAGCATTATTAATAGAATGAAAGCGTACCCAAATACACTCCAGACCAGCTTCATCAAAAAAGTAAATACTTAAAAAAAAAAATGTTTAATCAAATTCGGGTGCTCGACTGGGATGAACATTTCAAAAAGCATTCCTTTCCCCATGTAACTTCAAGGGAGAGCAAGTGAAGTTAATGGACTTTTTCTGTGCGATACATTGTCATCACAGAAAATGCACACAAACCTACTATTGATACACACAAAGCTGGGTGGTCCTACCGTTCCACTTCCTGACGAAGGACCCTGTGAGGATCCTCATGAAGCCGGCGAGACACACCACCTCCACATCAAATTCCTCCAGCACGTGGTCAATGGTGCCGTCAAACTCTGCCCGGCTACCGTACAGCTTATGGTCAACCACCCGTGTCTGAATGCCAGCCAGAGAGGCCCTTTTGAGGCCCAAGACACCCGGCTGGTTAGAGATCACCACCACGATCTCTGCTGAGCTGGATGTTCTCTTGGTCTGCTCCATCAGCGCCTGCAGGTTGGTGCCTGACACACACACACACACATACACTTAAGGCAGTGCACACTGCTATAAAAGATTAAACGTATAACTGCAATTAGCTATGGGCCACTAGTATCCACTTAACTGCAATTCTACACATATGTTGGCTCTACTTAGACAACTTTCACACTAACGAACCATCGAATTTGGGTGAACTATCCCTTTTTACAATGGAAAACAGCAGGGGTCTCCAACAGGTTGATCGCAAGCTACCAGTAGCTCGCTGCCCACCTATGAGTAGCTCGCCAAACGATTCTTAAAACAGATGCAATTTTCATGTGTTCCACTGCAAACGGTCATAAACAAGTATCAGACATCACAAGCCCACAGCTACTATCTAATGAACACAACACTGACATTATCCCACCCCTGGTTAGCCACTATTGGCTTAGAAAAAGCCAAACCTAACACAGCATCTCCAAATTATTTACCAGCAACATTGCTCATCGGTCTGTGTGGTGCACACGCTTGTTTATCGCTCCATGTGTAGCCTGATCACAGTCTTGTGGGTTGACAGAAATACTTTCCTTATTTAAAATGTTATCTGCAAAGTAGACTTACCTGACAGATGTATATTTTGAGTAAGTATATCATTTGTATCTATTATTTGAAAACTGGCATGAGATGAGCAGCAGCAGTACAGAACTGTCGCTAAACTGGCACATTCCTCACTTGCTAGATGCACAATAGAAAAAAACCAGAGCAATTAAAAACTTTTTTTTTTTAAAGCATCGACATGGACTCAAAACATCGAATTGAGTTGTTTCTCCATGAACAATTGTCATTTTAAGAGTGACTAATAAAAATAAAAAGTGAGAACATAATTTGGGAAAATAGTCAAATTTGGGGGGGAATCTCAGATTTTATAGGGCCCCTTTAGAGTTGTTTATTAAACATTATTTTACAAGATCCCGAGGCCCAAATCTGTCTTTGTGATATGCAGAGCAGGTGAACGGATGATCTCTGCACGTGTGGTTCCCATCGTGAAGCATGGCGGTGGTGGGGGTGCTTGGCTGGTGACACTGTCAGTGATTTGTTTAGAATTCAAGGCACACTTAACCAGCATGGCTACCACAGCATTCTGCAGCAATACGTCATCACCATCTGGTTTGCGCTTAGTTTCTTGGTTACTACATCATTCCATATATGTTATTTCATAGTTTTGATGTCTTCACTATTATCCTACAATGTAGAAAATAGTAAAAATAAAGACAAAACCTTGAATGAGTAGGTGTGTCCAAACTTTTGACTGGTACTGTGTCTATTTCACTGCTGTTATCAGGCAGTGAGCAGGCTATTCCTGAGTGGTGGGGAGGGCCGGTGGTGCGTGTGTGTAGAGCAGCGCATGTCATGATAACTTTTTACCAGTTGTAGGTAGGTTATTCATACTGAACAAAAATATTAAAACGCAATATGTAAAGTGTTGGTCTCATTTTTCATGAGCTGAAATAAAAAGATCCTAGAAATATTTCATACGCACAAAGAGCGTATTTCTCTCAAATGTTGTGCACAAATGTGTTTACATCCCAGTTAGTGTGCATTTCTCTTCTGCCAAGATAATCCATCCACCTGATGATGATTAAACAGCACGATCATTACACAGGTGCACCTTGTGCTAGGGACGAAAGTCCACTACTATAAAATGTGCAGTTGTGTCACACAATGCCACAGATGTCTCAAGTTGTGGGAGCATGCAGTTAGCATGCTGACTGAAGGAATGTCCAACAGATATTTTGCCAGACAATTTAATGTTCTATTTTCTACCATAAGCCACGTCCGTCGTTTTAGAGAATTTGTCAATATATCTAATCAGCCTCACAACTGCAGACCACATGTATGGCGTTGTGTGGGCAAGCGGTTTTCCAATGTCAACATTGTGAACAGAATACCCCGTGGTGGTGGTGAGGTTATGGTATGGGCAGGTATAAGCTATGGACAACGAATACAATTGCATTTTATTGATAGCAATTTGAAGGCAGAGATACAGTGACAAAGTCCTGAGGCCCATTGTCGTGCCATTCCCCCACCACCGCATGTTTCAGCATGATAATACACAGCCCCATGTCACAAGGATCTGTACATAATTCCTGGAAGCAGAAAATGTCCCAGGTTTTTCCATGGCCTGTATACTCACCAGACATGTTCCGTTTATATTTTTGTTCGGTATAATAAATGGCACAATTGACAGAAAATAGCCTAACATTACTTAAAATTTCAAAATGTTTTTCAAAGTGTTTCTTGCACAGAGATCCTCTGGCCAACTTTATCACTCAAACTCTCATGTTGGATTTCTCTCTAGTTATGCACATGCGCAAATGGGGATGTGGTATATGGCCAATATAGCACGGCTAAGAGCTGTTCTTACACGCGGCGTGCCTGAGTCAAGGGTATATTGGCCATATATCAAAAACCCCCGAGGTGCCTTATTGCTATTGTATACTGGTTACCAACGTAATCAGAGCAGTTAAAATACATGTTGTGTCATACCCGTGGTATACGGTCTGATATACGATGGCTGTCAGCCAATCAGCATTCAGGGCTGTGTACAACAGGTATGACAAAAAAATTGCCCTTAGTTGTAATATATTGACCATATACCACACTTCCTTCCTCCTTATTGCTTAATCATAGCAGTCAAAACAAGTTAACTCGACATCCATTGATGGAAAATGATCTGGCGAGTTTAACAAGGGTGAATTATCTTGTCTATTGTGACATTCTTAAGCTCACAATTATTATTTTGCTGGAAAAACATTTTGTTTCTTAGCCTTGGAAAAACACATTTTGTTTCTTAGCCTATGTTGTTACAAATTAAGCCGATATTCCTTCATAATTTGCTCGATAACGTTATGGAAAAAGGGTTCATTGGATAAATGTGGCAACTTCTCTTGCTGCGATAAACTATTGGGCGGGGCTAGTTTTCAGGCCTTGTGGGTGGGTTGAGGGGTCATTGGGGCTAGAAATGTTTGCTTGACCTAGCAACCCATCAGTATATAGCTAATTCTGCTACTGAGATCTGATGAGAGCATGCACGCGCATCACTTGAACATGTTTGCTTGTAATAAAAAAAACAAATGTTATACACATCTATCTGTTGACACATGGCAGTGTTTTCAATTTCAGAAAGTGACACACACCATACACAACACTAACCTGTGCCTGAGATGAGGACGCCCACCCTGGTCCTCTTGCGGGGGACGGTGCTACTGCTGTCCCCTTGAGATGCTCCGTTCTGCATGGGCCCCAGGTCTACTACACAGGGAGAGGGGCCTAAACGCAGGCTGTGCTTCAGGTTCCTGATCACCACTGGCTCGGCCCCTTCACACAAACAAAACTCAGTAAAATTACAAAGATGAATACCACCAAGCGCTGTGTGAGTTAACTGTGTGCACGCGTGCGTTTGAACCCATCAACACAAAAATTAAATTTAATGTGAACATCTGAAGAGCATTTCCTCATTAACAAGATTGATTCTATACAACATACAGTTTGTTTCCTTATCGGCCTGGGAGTGTACAGAACCCATCATTCCTGTAGCATCGTTATGAGTTTTACTACGCATACTTTAGCTCTCGTCTCTCACCAGGCTGCTTGTGGGCCAGCGAGCCCACGATCCACGCATCCTCGTGGGCTTGGAGCTTCCTCAGAACACTCTGGGCATCCGGAAAGGCCACCACCAGCACGGCCCCAAGGCCACAGTTGAAGGTGCGCCCCATCTCCTCCTCGCACAAGCCCCCCTCCTCCTGGAGCCATGAGAACACAGGAGGGATGATCCAACGGGAGGCGTCTGGGTGGGACAAAGCACACAGAGCAGCTCACACACGCATTCAATATGAAGTAAATACCAACCGCAGTTTAGGGCTGCCCCCAATTAGTCGACTGGTTGATTGTTTGGTCGTTAGGCTGTTGGTCGACCAAGATTATTTAAGTCGAGCAGTAACACAAACAAACATATTTACAACCATCTCAGTGAACTAATCGATTGCGGGGGCCTAGACTAGACTAAAAGCCCATTTATGCTTGAGCTGAAAGTGTGGCCAGACCATATTTGAGGTGTCGGTACTCCGCTCCAGTGAGCTCCTGTCCAAGTCAAGCGCTGCTTCTTATCCTTTGCGCAAATAGCCTGCAGCTGTG
Source organism: Oncorhynchus nerka (assembly GCF_034236695.1). Taxonomy (NCBI): domain Eukaryota; kingdom Metazoa; phylum Chordata; class Actinopteri; order Salmoniformes; family Salmonidae; genus Oncorhynchus; species Oncorhynchus nerka. Next base: position 32,963,911 of record NC_088397.1, read on the forward strand.
TCTGTCCCGAGCTCACTGGTGCTGGAAACTGAGGCCCCAGAATATTTTATACAGCGTTTTAAGTTTGCGAGAGCAAGTTTCAGGCCAGGCCCAAGTTAATAGATGATACAATGTTTCAAGTTTGTTGCAGTCAGGTGTAACCAATGTGATTTATAGGATTTTTTTTTTTTAACCCTGATATTTTCTACCTGCAGGCTGCAATGTTTATTTGTTGGCTTTATACATACATGGTTACATATTTGTACATAGTTGGCAATAGATATACATTTTTAGTTTTGTATCATTTACATAGAATTTTGATTAACCACATGACAATGACTGAGATAAGACGATGATATAAATTAAACTTTCGCAAAAATGTGCATATGAAAACCATAACTGGGGCACAGAGGTAAAAATGGTAAGATAAATTGGCATTCCACATGAGAAAGGTTGCCGACTTCTCTTGTAGCCTATTACTGGCACTTCATGAGAGTAATGGCAGAATCTGCAAAAGTCAGCAGGAGGGGAATAGTTGGTTCAGGTTGTTTTTTTGCCTTCTGGTTATCTAGATCTCTGGCACTCGAGGCATTTGTCTTATTTCATCAAACGGTAAGCATCAGACAATCTCAATGCATATAGTTGATTTAATTAAAACAAATATGGTGTGTCTATATACGGAAAAATACATGTTAAAACATTTTAACCAATCGATTGGTCGAAAGAACAGACGATTTTCAGTCAACTAAGATTGTTTTTTGTCGGAGACAGCCCTACCACAGTTAGTACAATTCAAAACAGCAGCAGGTATCCGATATGGACAACTGTTTCATCCTCATATACATTGTTTACCACTACACTTTAAAAACCAAACATGGGCAATAAGAAGTGTGTTTCTCTCTCACCCAGGTCAACAGACAGTTCCTGAGGCAGCACTCGGGGGATGTTCTCCAATAGGCCGCCCCCAGTGATGTGGGCATAGGCCTTGATGGCGCCGCTGCGCAAGATCGGCAGGAGCAGGCGGCTGTAGATCTTAGTAGGCGTCAGGAGAACCTCGCCTGTCAATTAAACATGGGGGAAGACTTTAGACGGGGAAAGGGGACCTCTACGGGGAATTACTTTAATTATGATACATTGGATTCATAGAGCACTTTTCTAGGACCCAGATAAACTCTACAATAATACAATTGAACAGTACAGTACAAAAGAAGACCAATAGAGGCTGGGATAAGACCACTAACAGGCAGGAAGATAGTACAAGGTAAGACATCTTACGCAGAAGAACCCTATTTAGCGGAAAATATAAATGACCATAAAACTGTCCATTTACCTCCTTTCAAGAGAAAGTATGAGAGAAGAAAGATTGGGCAGACACACCCAGAGAAATTCTCCCTCAAAGAAACATGTGTAAGAGCTTGTATGATGTCATTAACCTACCCACGGTTTGTCCAGGTTTCCCGAAAGGTGCAGGGGAGCTGTAGGTGACTCCTGCCCTCTCCAGGACCTTCCGAACCAGGCTGAATCCATTGCTGTGCACCCCCGAGGAGGCCACCCCAATGAGTAGGTCCCCCTCGCAGATGTCCCCCAGCCTGGGTAGCAGGGCGCCCCTCTCCACCGCCCCAACACAGAACCCTGCCAGGTCGTACTCGCCAGGGCCGTACACGCCAGGCATCTCCGCAGTCTCCCCGCCTAGATGAACGAATGGAAAAACGCACAGTTGATCAAACACACATACATGCAGTTGCAAATGTGCACGCACACACAATGTAGAACCCAGAAATTGATGGCTGGCTCACGCCCAAAATACAGATGGTTTCCAGTGTAGCAACTAAAATCCTACTTTGTTATTTTCACTACACCCCCAGTATACAGCCAGCATCTCCACTTTCTTACCGCCTGAACACACAAAATAGTGCGCGCGGACACACACACCCCCATCCTTGCATCTTAACGATGACGTCAGACTGCTCCCCCCCCCCCCCTCACCCAGCAGAGCACAGCCCGCCAACCCGCAGGCCTCAGCCACGCCCCTGATCACAGCGGAGGCCACGCCCACATCCAGACGGCCACAGGAGAAGTAGTCCAGGAAGAAGAGAGGCTCCGCCCCCTGGGCCAGCACGTCGTTGACACACATGGCCACCAGGTCCTGTCCCAGGGTGCTGTGCTGCTGGCATGCCTGAGCAATCTAGAGAAGGCAGAGGTGAAGTCATGAAGAGGTTGTAGGATCTTAATGTCTTTGTGATTCCTGGCATAAACTCTCCTCGCCTGCTTAAAACACATTAGCGAAGGAGGTCTAAGGGTAGGGACCTTGGACCTTCTCCGCCAACACAGCAGAGGCGGCGGCAAGAAGATGGGATGTGAGGAATCACAGTGTAATTGAGAAACAGCTAAAACATATGCACACGATCCTACATCTAACTTTGCAAGGCCAAAAAGACAGATAAAAAAAAAAGAACAAAAAGCCTGTACCTGGAATATGATGCTCCCTAGCTTTATTCCAGCACCAAAACATGCAGTGTGGCTGGCTGCAATGTTTCATATACAGTTCCTGTTTTGAGAAGTTATGCATACCGTGAGCTTGGTCCCTACTCCGTCTGTCCCAGACACCAGGATGGGGTCGATGAAGCCTGCAGCTTTGAGATCAAAGAGCCCGGCGAAGCCCCCCAGCTCAGCGTTACACCCTGGTGGACAGGAGGGGAATAAAAGCAACTGTTTATTACACACTCCCTGGTCTTTTACAACTGAAGAACACATCGGGGGAAAAAAATTAATACACCAATTAAAAACATGTAAAAAAAAAAAAAAAAAGAAACATCTGGTTGATATAAAGGTAACTGGCAAAATAAAGGAAACACCAACATAAATTGTCTTAATAGGGTGCTGGGCCACCACGAGACGCCAGAACAGCTTCATTGCGCCTTGGCATAGATTCTACAAGTGTCTGAAACTCTGAGGGATTCAACACCATTCTTCCGCAATAAATTCCATCATCGGTGTTTGTGGGTGTTCAATTGGGTTGAGATCTGGTGACTGACACGCACACTTTAAACCCCCTATGTTCCTTTGAGACCCCTCTATCAAAGTCACAGATCCCATGGTAGGAAAATTTAAATGGGCAACCAGGCATTTTTATACATGACTATAAGCATGATGGGTTGTTGATTAACTCAGGAACAACATCTGTATGGAAGCACCTGCTTTCAATATACTTTGTATCCATCATTTACTGTGTTTCCTTTATTTTGGCAGCTACCTGTATGTCTTAAATAATTAACTAAAATAATCAATCCATCAATCCGTCCACCCATAGGTAAACTCAGGAGGGAACAAAAAGAGAAAGAAATGTCCTCTGTCAACTGCATAGATTTACAAAATCAGAAGTAACAGTATCTGGTGTGGCCACCAGCTGCATTAAGTACTGCAGTGCATCTCATGGACAGCACCGGATTTGCTAGTTCTTGCTGTGAGATGTTACCCAACTCTTTCACCAAGGCACCTGCACGTTCCTGGACATTTCTGTGGGGGGGGGTGGGGCATAACCCCACCCTCCGATCCAACAGGTCCTAGACGTGCTCAATGGGATTGAGATACAGGCTCTTCGCTGGCCATGGCAGAACACTGACATTCATGTCTTGTAGGAAATCAGCCATACTGCTCATTCTGTGCGTGGTGGCATTGTCATGCTGGAGGGTCATGTCAGGATGAGCCTGCAGGAAGGGTACAACATGAGGGAGGAGGATGTCTTCCTTAATCCTTGGTGACCTTAATTGCCTACCGTCTGTAAGCTGTTAGTGTCTTAACGACTGTTCCACAGGTGCATGTTCATTAATTGTTTATGGTTCATTGAACAAGCATGGGAAACAGGGTTTAAACACTTTACAATGAAGCTCTGTGAAGTTATGTATTTTACGAATTGTCTTTGAAAAACAGGGTCCTGAAAAACTGATCTTTTTTTGCTACGTTTAAATTGTAGAAAACTAATTAAAGCTTCCTGTAGCAATGTGTTTGTAGCTCAAATCGAGAAAACTGTTCCAAATTCTGTTTTAGTAAAACTGTAGCGATGGCACACTGTCTACAGGTACAGTATTTGTTAAAGCCCTGGGCACTACAATAAATCACTTTAATTATCGAACACCCAGATAAAGTAGACAAGACAAATAACCTAATTTCTTTCCTCAGGTTCATTTCACAAGGGAAGGAAAATCATTTACCTTCCTGAAGCTTTGTAATTAGTTGGATGAGGTGAAACCATGATAGGTTGACTGAGAGACTGCTTTCGTGCAGAGCATGTAATGAAATGCCCAATCCCAAACTGACCCCAAGCATCTTGTCCCTCTAAAAAGAGGCTAGGTAGAGGTTTTTGTCATAATGCTTTTACCAGTGTTGCCCAGCCATTCTACTTATTTGTTCAATTCCAGTACCAGCACACCTGATTTAACTAATCAGAGGCTTGATGATTAGTTGACCTGAATAGTTCAAAAGGTGGAATTGGAACAGGCAGTGTACTCAGCGAGATTTGGGAAACGAATCATATATCCAATCTTACACCGATCATTACAAGTAGATAGGTATGAGTTTGGGAAAGCACTGCAGCTCTCCAGGCTGTCTAGCTAGTGGCTCAGCTGTAGCTGTTCTGATTAACAGCAATGAGATGGGGTTGACGTCATTACCTGAGCGAGAGGTGGCCTTGGCAAATGGCTTGATCATGTCTACCAGTCGATTTCCCGCGGCGATGTCCACTCCGCTGTCCTTATAAGTTAGGCCTCTGCTGGGGGAGCGACACACAGCAAGGGTCATTGGGAGGTCGTCTCACCCTACCCTATCAGGCTAGAGCTATTTGCCCTCTACCAATGGCAGAGTGACGCAACAAGCTATTGTCGGTCTATGTCAAATCAGGTGGTCCCTCAATTCAGCTTCTACCTCACATTACCAGATAGAGTTAACTCATACGAATGTAAAAAAAAAAAAAATACTGTCATGTATAAGAATGACTTTGGGTTGACTACCTACAAATGTTTCTCTTTCCGAAGTCCATCGACCCATTCTTAACAAGGGGTACAAAAGTCATGTGCTAGCTAGGCCAACCTACAATTTGATGCAGGTTACAAGGATAACGTCAGCCAAGGCGTACACCAATCCAACATAAATATCTAGGAACGTTCTTCAAATACGAAAACAAAAAGTCCGACTGGAATTCTACACGATAACAGAATGAAATGAGACTCAACTATCTATTGGAATGTGAGAGTTTAGGCCAAATCTACATGTACAGTTGAATTCGGAAGTTCACATACACCTTAGTCAAATACATTTAAACGCAGTTTCACAATTCCTGACATTTAATCCCGTCTTAGGTCCGTTTAACTTGGGTCAATTGTGTCGGGTAGCCTTCCACAAGCTTCCCACAATAAGTTGGGTGAATTCTGGCCCATTACTCCTGACAAAGCTGGTGTAACCGAGTCAGGTTTGTAGGCCTCCTTGCTCGCATACGCTTTTTCAGTTCTGCCCACAATTTTCTATAGGATTGAGGTCAGGGCTTTGTGATGGCCACTCCAATACCTTGACTTTGTTGTCCATAAGCCATTTTGACACACCTTTGGAAGTATGCTTGGTGTCATTGTCCATTTGGAAGACGCATTTGCGAACAAGCTTTAAATTCCTGACTGATGACTTGAGATGTTGTTTCAATATATCCACAATTTTCCATCCTCATGATACCATCTATTTTGTTAAGTGCACCAGTCCCTCTTGCAGAAAAGCACCACCACAACATGATGCTGCTACCTCCGTGCTTCACGGTTGAGATGATGTTCTTCGGTTTGCAAGTCTCCCCCTTTTTCCTCCAAACATAACGATGGTCATTTTGGCCAAACAGTTTTGTTTAATCAGACCAGTGGACATACTCCAAAAGGTACGATCTTTGTCCCCATGTGCAGCTACAAACCGCAGTCTGACTTTTTTATTGCGGTTTTTGAGCAGTGGCTTCTTCCTTTCTGAACGGCCTTTCAGGTTGTCAATATAGGACTCGTTTAACTGTGGATATTGATACGTTTGTACCTATTTCCTCCAGCATTTTCACACGGTCCTTTGCTGTTGTTGTTTTCACTCCAAAGTACATTAATCTCTAGGAGACAGAATGCGTCTCCTTCCTGAGCGGTATGACGGCTGCGTGGTCCCATGGTGTTTATACTTGCGTACTATTGTTTGTACAGAGGAACGTGGTATCTTCAGGCGTTTAGAAATTGCTCCCAAGGATGAACCAGACTTGGAGGATCGACAATTTTTTTCCTGAGGTCTTGGCTGATTTCTTTTGATTTTCCCATGATGTCAAGCAAAGAGGCACGGAGTTTGAATGTAGGTCTTGAAATACATCCACAGGTACACCTCAATTGACTCAAATAATGTCAATTAGCCTATCAGAAGCTTCTAGTCATGACATTATTCTGGATTTTTCCAAGCTTTTTAAAGGCAAAGTCAACTTAGTGTATGTAAACTTCGGACCCACTAGAATTGTGATAATGAATTAAAAGTAAAATAATCTGTTTGTAAACAATTGTTGGAAAAATGACTTGTGTCATGCACGAAGTAGATGTCCTAACCGACTAGCCAAAACTACAGTTTGTTAACCTCTTGCTTCTACTCGGGACGCTTGCGTCCCAACTAGAGCTCTGGAAATGCAAATGCGCTACGCTAAATGCTAATAGTATTAGTTAAAACTCAAACGTTCATTAAAATACACATGCAGGGTATTGAATTAAAGCTACACTCGTTGTGAATCCAGGCAACAAGTCAGAATTTTAAAATGCTTTTCGGCGAAAGCATGAGAAGCTATTATCTGATAGCATGTAACACCCCAAAAGACCCGCAGGGGACGTAAACAAAATAATTAGCATTTCGGCGTTACACAAACCGCACAATAAAATAGAAAACATTCATTACCTTTCACCATCTTCTTTGTTGGCACTCCTAGATGTCCCATAAACACTATTTGGGTCTTTATTTCGATTAAATCGGTCCATATAAAGCCTAGATATCGTTATATGTAGACTGTGTGATAAACAAAAAAACATTGTTTCAAAACGTAACGTCATTTTTTTAAATTCAAAAAGTCCACGATAAACTTTCACAAAACACTTCGAAATACGTTTGTAATGCAACTTTAGGTATTAGTAAACGTTAATAAGCGATAAAATTCATCAGGAGGCGATGTAAAGATCATTAGCTGTCCGTCTGGAAAAATGTCCGGCTAGAAACTCAACGAAAATATCCGGTCCTAGACCTAAGGAGATACGGTGCCCTGCATGTGTTTGACCAAGAAAAAACTCGAAGGGAAATGACAAGACTCTAGACACCGTGTGGAAGCTGTAGGTACTGCAACCTCAGTCAATTAATTGTGGTTCACCTTTATCAATGGGTTCAAGTAGCGCATGGATATATTTTCCCATTTTCAGTGATCAGTTTTTCCTGTGCTTTTCGATGTAAATGCCGTTCTGGTAAAGCCACAGCAGTGATTTAACCAGTTTTATAAACGTCTGAGTGTTTTCTATCCACACAGACTAAGCAAATGCATATACTATATTCCTGGCATGAGTAGCAGGGCACTGAAATGTTGCGCGATTTTTAACAGAATGTTCAAAAAAGTAGAGGGTCGACTTAAGAGGTTAACAAGAAATTTGTGGAGTGGTTGAAAAATGAGTTTTAATGACCAACTTAAGTGTGTATGTAAACTTCCGACTTCAACTGTAAACATCAGACAGACAGAGGTAGACTTCGTCTAGGGTTAGCCAATACTCCCTCCTGTCAATATGTACTCAAACAAAATGTTGGGTTCTAACATTAAGATGGTCAAACTATTACAGTGGAATTAATGAGGAGTGTTTGTGTGTTCAGTGCATGTCCACCCACACACACCTGTGCTGGGTGAGGTGGGCGATGCCTCGGTGACCGATGTCACGTCGGTACACGGCTCCCGGGAACCCCACGGCGGCCACACCCCGATTGGCTGCGTGCAGGGCCATCTCCAGAGACGGCCTAACAGCTGTGACAGTGAGGACACGCCCCCCGCTGGAGACAACACCCCCTTCCTTCAGCGACGTGCCGGCGTGGAACACCTGCACCCCTGTCTCCTCCACCTGAGACAGACCTGAGAGAGAGTAGAGTGATGGAGAGAATGAGAAAGATATGGAGGAAGACAGAGGGAGTGTGGATGAGAGGTAGAGAGGGGGGGGGGGGGGGGGGGGAGAGAACACAGGAGATAAGAGTCCCTAATCTCCCCCTACTTTAAAATCAGTTTTATGCAAATATTCTAAAATCTGCATAAATAAAACCATGCATTTTTCCACCAGAGTTACATTACCATAAAAAGCTGTGCATAATGACAGTGCACGTAAAAGTAACTTCTGCGGTCAAATTCCCAAGTACCAAATAGAATAGTTTCTTCAAGTGCAGTCGAAAAAACAATCAAGCTCTATGATCAGGGATGCAAACTGGTGAGGGCCCAAAAAGGTGACTGTTTTTTTGCATTGAAAAATACAAAACAAATCCCTTCTAGGGGGAAATGCAGTTTAACTAATCAAACAACAAAGAATATGATCTGCCTGATCAGTCTGTGTGTAAAATAAAAAGTGGTTAATGTGAACCTAACTCACTGCTAAAAATTGTAAAGAAAGCAATCCAATGTTATTTGTTCCCTCGACTTCACTGCCAATGACACTCAAGTCTCGAGAGTAAAACACACTAATATTGAAGTTAGCCATGACAGCATTTATAATAGAACACTTGTGACTACACACACACCTAAATATTGCACTTGGGAACAATACATACTAAATTGAATGAAACAAACAGGCATTCTGTTTTATCTCTATTATAGTGCCCAGTATAGTAGACATCGATCAAGTGCACAAGGCTACATGGTGAACGTTGTTTTTGCCCACCGAGTGAAGAATTAAATAACCCCCCACACACACACACACACGTGTTACTGTCAAGTTCAACACAAAATATCTTTGGGCTACACTGCACATTGTACACTTTCTGACTGTGGACATCTGCTCTACAATGTGCCAGCAGAGTATGATACACTTTGTTGGCATAATTGATCTCTTTCAGGCAGAAAGTACACCTGGCATACCCTTTATACCACTGTATTGAAAAAGTGAGAAAGAGGGAAAGTGTGGCGTTCCTCTCAACTCTATAGTGGCATCCAGCTTAACCTCTTTGGGATAGGGGGCAGTATTTTCACGTCTGCAGTATTTTCACGTCTGGATGAAAAGCGTGCCCAAAGTAAACTGCCTGCTACTCAGGGCCAGAAGCTAGGATATGCACATACCATATATGGTAGATTTGGATAGAAAACACTAAAGTTTCTAAAACTGTTAAAATAATGTCTGAGTATAACAGAACTTATTTGGCAGGAGAATCCCAAAGGACCAACCATCCAGGAAGAAAATAATTTGAGGGGAAACTATTTCTATGGGAAACGAGATTTATGAGGCAACTTGTTGCAGTTCCTATGGCTTCCACTAGATGTCAACAGTCTTTAGAAATTGGTTGATGTTTTTCCTTTGAGAAATGAAGTATGGCTGTACTTTAAGTGTCAAGCCAAGTGGACTCTTGTTTGGTGCGCGCGACCTGGAGCTCGCTCCACTTTGATTTTATCCGCTATTGAACACAGTATATTCAGTCTTAAATTGTATCGATTATTTACGTTTTAGGAAACCTAAAGTTGGATTAGGAAAGTTGTTTGAAATGTTTGGACCAAGTTTACAGGTAACTTATTAGATCATTTGTAGTCATGTTGGGCGAGTTGGAACCGGTCTATTTCTGAATCAAACGCGCCAAAAAAAATTGACATTTTGGGGATATAAAGATGAAATTTATCGAACAAAATGACAATTTGTGATGTTTCTGGGACATATTGGAGTGCCAACAGAAGAAGATCTTCAAAGGTAACGTCTAGCAGTAACAGGTGTAAGACAGGCTCGGCTCCAGCTATACTTGTTTAACAAGCAACGCCTCATTTCCACCTACGGTAATTCTCTCATTAACAACATACTGTAAAAGGAAAACATTAGTTCACAGATAGTAGTTTGTTAGCTAGTTAACATTTCACACAGATTGCCCGGGTCCAGTAAGCAACTAACGTGTTATATCTTGAAGAACAGCACCCGATGTCACAGGAAGGCCAAAAAGATCAGCAAGGACATAAACCACCCGAGCCACTGCCTGTTCACCCCTCTATCATCCAGAAGGCAAGGTCAGTACAGGTGCATCAAAGCTGGGACCGAGAGACTGAAAAACAGCTTCTATCTCAAGGCCATCAGACTGTTAGCCAGCACTAGCACATTAGAGGCTGCTGCCTATAGGAATAGACTAGAAATCTCTGTCCACTTTAAGGAATGGAACACTAGTCACTTTACTGTCCATTAAAATAACATGAAATTGATCAGAAATACAGTGTAGACATTGTTGATGATGTAAATGTAAAATATCTACATAGGCCCCATTATCAGCAACCATCGATCCTGTTTTCCAATGTCACGTTGTGTTAGCTAATCCAAGTTTATCATTTTAAAAGGCTAATTGATAATTAGAAAACCTTTTGGAATTATGTTAGCACAGCTGAAAACAGTTGTACTAATTAAAGAAACACTCAACTAGTCTAAAGGAGGACAGTTTTATTATCTGGAGCATCTGCATTTGTGGGTTCGATTACCGGCTCAAAATGGCCAGAAACAAAGAACTTTCTTCTGAAACTCGTCAGTCTATTCTGGTTCTGAGAAATTAAGGCTATTCCATGCGAGAAATTGCCAAGAAACTGAAGATCTCGTACAACGCTGTGTACTACTCCCTTCACAGAACAGCGCAAACGGTCTCTAACCAGAATAGAAAGAGGAGTGGGAGGCCCCAGTGCACAACTGAGCAAGAGGACAATTACATTACAGTGTACCGTTTGAGAAACGATGCCTCACAAGTCCTCAACTGGCACCTTCATTAAATAGTACCCGCAAAACACCAGTCTCAAAATCAACAGTGAAGAGGTGACTCCGGGATGCTGGCCTTCTAGGCAGAATTCCTCTGTCCAGTGTCTGTTCTTTTTCTTTCTTCTTATTGGCCAGTCTGAGATATGGCTTTTTCGTTGCAACTGCCTAGAAGGCCAGCATCCCGGAGTCGCCTCTTCACTGTTGAAAAATATCCCAACTTGTGTAGCGCATTTAGTTTTGCCAACATTTGGAAAGTTCACTGACAAATGTGCCGTTTCCATCAGGCCTGCTGTAACATTTTTTCATCCTACATGTACTTCACTCACATTAAAGGGTTGGAAGGAAACCTGGTTAATGTTATGTAATTAGTTGATAGTCGAAACCGATGCTGAACGACCGACCGGACAGCAAATCTGTTCCAAACGGGAACCATTCGAAAGAAGAGGTAAACGGAATGAAGCGTGGAGGAATTTGTCCAATGGAAACGTATTTCTGGCGCAAAACATCTTTGCAACAGTGGGATTAATGAATACACCCCAGTCAAGTAGCAATCGACAGAAGCGTACCTACCAGTGATTGCGACACCTTTCTTATAGGAGCCGGGATAGCCAGGGCTGGCCATGACCACAGTAACTGCAGACCTGTCCTGGTGCCACTCAGGTGGACTGGATGCCAACTTCCCCTCCAGGGTGCTCTGGAGAACCTCATACAGGTCACTCTTCAGCAAGGGCATCAGCACCTGGAACAAGGTCACATTTAATAGGAAGAAAATATTTTAATTCAGAGTGAAACGGGAGGTAATACTGGAATTTCCATTTTCCCACTACAAAATGGTTAGGTACGATTTGCCCAACTGAACATGATTCAGGCTAGATCGAAATTGTCCTAATAGGCACAGATTAAGGACCAATTCATACTGCATTTTTCTTAACCTTACCCATTAGTGCAGTAAAAGTGCAAAACTTGACTTATCAGCTCCATGATGATAACATAGAGCAGTGACATATACCAATAACACATGCTCACACACACAGTTTACCAACCTGACACTCTGGGTCGCCGAAGCGACAGTTAAACTCCAGGACCTTCAGCCCCTGCTTGGTCAACATCAGCCCAGCATACAGCACACCTGATAGAGGATGACAACATGTAAACGAGTGAGACAAATAAAAGAGAGGGGCACTATTTTGCACCCCTTTCATTTCCACTCAATAACCAGTGTGCTGCCTGCAGTTCATTACTCACCCACATAGGGGGTTCCCTCCTCCTTCATGCCATCCACAGTCTTCTGGAGGACAGTCTCTCTGATCTGCTGCAAAAGCTCCTGAGACACCTGGACACAAATGGATGTTTGATTGACAGACAGAAGACAAACAGATGGACAGACAATAGCATGTCGTGCACAGGGAGAGAGAGAGTCGTACACATTCAGAGCAATGTGAGACAATGGTCGGCGGTTGTACCTGGGGGGTGGGGCAGTAGGCCCCCATGCCGCCCGTGTTGGGGCCCAGGTCCCCGTCCTGCAGGCGTTTGTGGTCCTGGGCCGGGGGCATGGGGGACACACTGCAGCCATCACTGAAACACAGACACTACACAGGGAAGGAGACAGAAAGAGCAAGTAGTTAGTAAATGCCAATAATCGAACTGCATATTGAATTGTCGTCAGGGTACATACAGGCCGACATTTTACACAACCAAATGGCAGTGAGCAAAAATAACCATAACATTTTAAATAGACATGGAAAGCACATAATCCAATGTATTCTTTGCATGGATCTGTGCTATTTTGCATGACGAAATGTTGCCCACTGTGCATGTAAACGTGGGTATTTCACAAGAAAAAGAAAGAGGACAGGACACTCACAGACACTTCTTCTCCCTCCAGTAGTTCCTCCACCACCACAGTCTCCCCGGCAGAGCCGAACGTTTTGTCCTGCAACACACACACAAACCTTTAAAATGGGAGCTGGATTTGTCAAGTCGTGCCGAATACAACTGGTGTACAACTGCCTGCTTACCAGACCTTCCCAACGATGCAGAGTTTAAAAATATAAAATAGTAACACAAGAGGAATAAAATAAAGTACACAAGAACAGAGCTATATAAAAAGGGAGTACCAGATCAATGTGCAGAGGTACGAGGTATTCCAGGTAGATATGTACATGAAGGCAGGTTAAAGTGACTAGGCATCAGGATAGGTAAGAGTAAAATACAGAACAGAGTATCAGCAGCAAATTATGAGTGTAAAAGTTTGTGTTGTCGGTATGCGTGTGCGCGTATGTAGTGTGTGAGATTGAGTGTGTATATATAGTCTAGTGAGTGTGCATAAGTGACACATCTCCCCCAAAAGAACAACATTCAAGGCAGAGCGACATTCTTATGAAAACTGCTGTACTGAGGCACACACACATACCATTTGTGACAATCAAGAGAGGATAGACTGGTATTCTAACTATTAGGGTGGGAAATGCAAAACTAACTTTGGGTCACTTTGAAACTATACCTTCATTATGTCCAGCACAGCCTGGCAGGCCTCCTCCTGGTCCTTGGCCACAATGACACCCTTCCCTGCAGCCAGGCCGCTGGCCTTCACCACCAGAGCAGGAAAACTGGCACTGGGGTTAGGGGTTAGAGAGCCACAGAGGCAGGGTCAATTATATTTCAGTTCAGGAGATGGGTAGAAATTCATCTCACATATAACACATTGATGAGATGACAGACTACCTGGACTTGTCCAATTAGAAACACTGTTTTCCATGAACATGACCCCATCTCTCCAACAACTTCACCCCCCCACCCCAGTACTGACGTGCGGATGTAGCTGCAGGCCTCCTGGGGGTCGGTGAAGGAGCACCAGTTGGCTGTGGGGATGCTGTGACGGTCCATAAAGGCCTTGGAGAAACTCTTACTGGCCTCCAGCTGGGCAGCCTTTGCCGAGGGGCCGAAACACGGGACCCCTGCCGCTTGCAAGTCATCTACCATGCCTGGGGGGGGCAGAGAAGAATGATGTCTCCTGTGTCTCCTGACCCCTCCTGTCTCAGCCTCCAGTATTTATGCTGCAGTAGTTTATGTGTCGGGGGCTAGGGTCAGTTTGTTATACCTGGAGTACTTCTCCTGTCCTATTCGGTGTCCTGTGTGAATATAAGTGTGCGTTCTCTAATTCTCTCCTTCTTTCTCTCTCTCGGAGGACCTGAGCCCTAGGACCATGCCCCAGGACTACCTGACATGATGACTCCTTGCTGTCCCCAGTCCACCTGACCGTGCTGCTGCTCCAGTTTCAACTGTTCTGCCTTATTATTATTTGACCATGCTGGTCATTTATGAACATTTGAACATCTTGGCCATGTTCTGTTATAATCTCCAATCGGCACAGCCAGAAGAGGACTGGCCACCCCACATAGCCTGGTTCCTCTCTAGGTTTCTTCCTAGGTTTGGGCCTTTCTAGGGAGTTTTTCCTAGCCACCGTGCTTCTACACCTGCATTGCTTGCTGTTCAGGGTTTTAGGCTGGGTTTCTGTACAGCACTTTGAGATATCAGCTGATGTACGAAGGGCTATATAAATACATTTGATTTGATGACGGTCAACATGGCATTTCCTTTGTACCTGTACTGTTTCAGAAGGTTGAATATGAAATGGGGAAGATAAGGATGTGTGCCACTCACCTGCTGCGAGAGGCACCTCGGGCCCTACCACCACCAGCCCCACGCTATGCTCCTTACAGAACTGAGCCAGGATGGAGTGATTACTCACAGACACCTCTGTGCAGAGGGGGGAGAAGAGACGCACACACAAATTTCAGATGGAACGGAGTGGCTAAGAGCTTTTCTAGATCATACGATTCCTGGTAATGTCAGATGACCATAAAAGACCTCAGACAGATCATGATATGAAACAACAGTTATGCGTGTCCTTCTCACCAGAGTTGGAGATCTTTCCACAGTTGGCGGTGCCAGCGTTCCCTGGTGCCACCAGGACCTGCTGGATGTGTGGTGACTGTGCCAGCTTCCATGCCAAGGTGTGTTCCCGCCCACCACTGCCAATCACCAGCAACCGCACTGCCATGGCAACTGAATGACAGGTAGATGGAAAAGCAATCACACAACATACACACGTGATCAAATCACATCACCGAACCAGGATGGTGCTCAGTAAGACAACATTGGGGAACTTTCAGACATAAATATATTCTGATGAACAGACATGCTTCTCTAACATGTAGAATAAAGAAACTTATCAGCTCCATACAACATATTTCTATCTGCAACCTTCAGAACATTGCACCCTTCTGATTTCAACCCAGGTTAGTCACTGGGCACTAACAGCGACAGTAAATAAAACAGCTTCTCAAATGACTAATTTATCATCCATAAAGGAAGCTATTTAATTGCATGTGAAAATTGACCTATGGTGCAGGGAAACTGCAAATGAGGACCTTACCCAAGGCCTCATCACCAGGCTGCTGTGAAGGATTGGTGACCTTTTGCTGGGGCCTAGCATTTAAATCTCTGATTCATACATCACATTTGTTGGGACACTGCCACCCATAAAAATCTGTCTCCAATTAGTTGTCATTGTCCAAGAGCCCATTCTGTGTAGGGACCCATTAAAAACGGTGTAATTTGCATTAAAAAAACAACATTTTAAGCAACATATGTATCAGTGTGTTAATGACAGTAGAAACAGGTTGGGGGGGGGGCGACGACTAACGTGTACAACCCTGTGAATACTGTTTTGTGTTTAATATGCCTCAGAACAGAAAGACGTAGATCAGGGATGGGCAATGGGCAGCTCAAGAGCCTCGGATCAATTTCCAAAATAGGGAACTATGTCGGGGTCTCAACTTACTGTTGCGAGTTAGAATAGACAAGGTGCAATACCCACATTTGGTTATGGATCAGCAGCTTTTTCTTCTTACATCAGTCACTGATAGTCAATTAGACCACGTCAGCAACATTTTTGGGGGGATTGCTGAATTAGAAGGCCGCTAAAAACTGTTGAATTAAAGGCCAGTGGGCCCCCATTGATTTTGTTGGTCAGTCTCACTCAGATTTCATATAAAAACAAATCTGCAACCATTTCTCTCCGCCGTCAACAGGGGAGCCACTCGGGTGGGGTGGGTACGGGTATGCAGACCGTCGAGCAACTGTGCCCATCATTGAGTTTTTGGTGGCCCCCCACCCGCATCTAAGTTTGCTATCACTGTTGTAGATGGCCAGTATTTGGGATGAAGAAGTGATGGGCATGCCTTTGCCCCAATCAATACTCCCCACAAACAAACAAACCAGGGGCTCAGAGTTTAAACCAGTCCTATCTCCCATCTTACCGGGCAATGTTCAGCTGCCAAACGTTATGAACGTTGCAGATAGAAATGTGTGAATAGAGCAAAGGTGCTTTCTTATTCTACATATCAGAGAGGCTGTTTGATCTACATTGCCTATTTCTATCTTAACGTTCAATTAGGGATCAGTTGCCAAATTAACGTCAGAATTTACTTTTCATGGCAGGTTAGGAGAACTTAAGCAGCAGGCTTGGATAATTAACTTAGCAGGTTATGATAAATAGGTGTTAAGGTTAGGAAGAGGGTTTAGGGTTAGCTTAAATGAAATAAATAACACATTTTTTACGTTAAATTTCACAAAAAGCTGGATCCCTTCTAGCCATGACCCCCTGGAATGGCCTATACGCCTACTGATACAATTCCCGAGGAGTATGTACATCAGCAAACTATCAAATATGAGCTTTTACAGAGATAATGTGTGTAGCATGACGCGCGTGGTTCCCAATTAGTCGACGAGCTCCCTTTGATTGGAAACACTCACTCATGTGACTCACGAGGCAATGGGGCTATGCATTTACAGAGGTTTGAGAACTTTTGAAGAGATCATTTTATACATTTTAGTAAATTGCCCGCAGCGCAGCGCTTCAAAATAAAAATCAGCACAATTGATGCAATCAGTACTAAAAACACAGGGTGGACAAGGAACTTTTTGTTACAAAGTTTGCTGATCAGTGATGGCAGAATGAGCCCACTGACAATTTAACATGTGGGTGGAATGGCTCCACAAGCTAAGTTAAACTACGTAGTCAGATAACTGGCTACAGTTGTAGCTAACTACAGCTTTTGAGTTTCGCCACACTATCGATTGCTAATTTCATTGACGTAGTGAAATATTTGTAGCCACATGCAAAAATACGAAACATCACCCTCTTTCGCAATGAGCCGTGTTCTTGTAGTTTTAACTAGGTACTGTAGCCAACATCCCCAGTTGATTCCAAATTGTAATTAGCATCACGATGGTAAAACTTCGACTCGGTGACCACACGCGCAACACTGCAAGTTCTCATAAAACAACTTAGATGAAGTCTATTAAAGCCAAACTCACATGTATCTTGTGTAGTGGCGAGTTAGTATTTTTTGATGACAGAGCCCACGTCCAGATGTACTTTCCTTGCCCACAGCTAGGGGAGACTACCCTGTGTGCACGCGGGAAGTAAGCACGCGGGGTATTGCAGCGTTAAATTACTAGTCGAAACTAGCAAACTCGTACAATTTCGACTTTAAACTGGTCTGGCTATACAGGCGCCGCATTCAACCAGTTAACAAGACGGACTTTTCCTAGTTGCAACTAGTACTTGAACGCAGCATATCAACTCTCAAATCACGTGGACCCAATATGATACGCAACTGTGTTTGTTTAGCTTTTAAACGCGGGTCAAATAATATATAGATGTGACTTCTATAGGCATTTATGTAGGCAGTGTCTAGTAAAATGTCTTAAGATAGTGTATAATGTGCATATCAAGTTTTGTTTCTGTAAAACATGTGTTAACTTCCTTAGCCTCTAGTCGTTTTTTCATTCAAAGAATCATGGGAGTTGTAGTTTTTGGGTCAAATCTATATTTTAAGCATGTCGAGCAGGGATATTCAACTCTTAAAGGCGCTGCATGGTCAATCTGAATCCTGCATTGGCCGTGCGGCATTTTTGACGATATGGCCTTTGCAGAAGTCAGGGCATTCATACATCTTTGTGGAGCAGCACAGAGCTGTTGTGAAGGAAGTTGTCAAGGAAGTACATTTTTGTTTATTTAGGACCGCCCACCCTCACCTACTGCCAGCCAATCATGCCAATGCAGAGCTTTTTGGACCCCTCAGCATGTTCAAATCCAATTTATGCTTGATCAAACAAATGTGGTCAGAGGCGCCATATGGATGGTACGATGCAATTGGCGAACCTCTGGGGGAATGCAGAGGCCACATTGAGCTAATTACCTCATGGCAGTGTTTCTCTCAAATGTGTTAATAATGCAGATGACTCCATATAGCTCTGCATTGACATGATTGATTGACAGTAGGTCCTGTATAAACACACTCACTTCCTTTTCAACAGCTCTGAGCTGTGCCGCAAAGCAAGAAGTATGAATGTCCCTAGGCGCACACCTCGAGACAATTATTTTGTGTAGAGGTGCTGACTAATGGCAAATAAACTGTAAGCTCTGAGAGAACCACATTTAGAGCAGAAAGTTAATTCATACCTCCCCCCACAGGCATGTGCATCCATGGAAACCTGCAGGATTGTTGAAGATGATGTAAGTGACCTACTGAAAGACAAACAGAAACACAAATCCTATGATAACCTGAGTAGAGACGAGAGAATGGCTCTTAAGGACTTTACAATCAGATCCTTCGATTATCATTAAAAAAATTAGACCGGAGGAATTTGTATACAAAACAAATGTGACCATGTGAATGAATGTCACCAACAACAATCTATATGTGACTTCTATCATAAACTGAATTATGTCCCTACCCTAGAATTCCAGCATAATATCACATCCACAGTGGAAAGCGGTTTGGAATCAGGACAAATCACAAAAAAATTATGTGAATTTGTGTGAAATTTCCTAAGATAAACTTTTATATAGTCGCTAAATTACTCAAAAAATGATCTCCTCCCCCAGGTAGACCCATTGTAGCTTCATTTAACGCTGTGACGTCCAATATTTCTAAGTCTGGAACACCACATTAAACCGATGGTTGAGAATCTACCATCTTACATCAAATACAAGAGACTAGTCACATGATCTCATTGATTGGCTTAAAGATACCAGAGGGCACCTTGCTGGCCACTTTTGATGTGGAGCTTGTACACTAATATTCCAGACACTGGAGGCTTGCAGGCGCTGCAACACTTCCTTCAGCAGAGAGACCCTTCACTTGCTTCATCCAATGATTGCCTTGCAACTCACTGAATTGGTATTATCCAATAATGACTGTCTTGGTGTCAGAATTTGTCCTTCAAATCCTGGTTGTAGCCATGGGCTTCCACTTTGCCCCCAACTATGCAAACCTGTATGTGGGACAAATTGAGGAAGCACTCATTTACAAAACAGAGACACACACCCTACTTTGTAAAACACTCCTATGGAAGAGATACAAAGATGTCTTTGCGCTCTGGGAAGGAAGTCAGCAGGAACTAAATTAATTCCAAACTCTGCTAAACAAGAGCTCTGAATTCCTCAAAATCCCCATGCAGACTGATGAGAGAAAAATAAAACTACCTGGATTTATGGATCAAAGAGAGTGATGCATTACACACAGAGTTATACACAAAGGCCACAGACCGCAATACCCTGCTGCGTGCGGATAGTATGAATACCCTTCCCCTCAAGAATGGTCTACCATACAGCTAGCTACGCAGGGTTAAATGAATCTGTGGCCACCAGTCAGATTTTGACAATGCTAAGAAAATGACAGATAAATTCAAAATGAGAGGCTACAAGGACAAAACCCTTGATGCTGCAATAATGAACATCTCAATCTCTCAGTTTGCTAAAAAAAACTAAACCGAAGAAGAAAAACAATTCAACAGTCTGTGTGTTCAGAGAAAATGAAAGCGAGTAATCTCTCATCACATGTGAGAAAGCCTACATAGGACAAACGAAAAGACAAGTAAAATAACGCATTGCTGAACACCGCAGCTCAATTAGGTGTAAGACTACTGACTATCAAGTAGCAGCTCACTTTGAAGCTAACCATCCTCTCCCATCAAATACACAGGCATTGAGCATGTTCATCTACCTAGGAAAGGAGGTAAAACTCGAGATCCTACTACAACAGAGGGAGGCCTACCGGATATCCTGTCTAAAAACATTGACCCCTAGTGGTCTGAAAATTGACTTGGATCTCAGGCCCTTCTTAAGAACAATAAGTCTTATAAATTAATATATTATTTCTACGGCTTATTAGCGTACACCCAATATGTTCCCCCTTTTGATGCTTATTATGCATTATGGTTGAACCAACATATTAGATGTAACAAAAATTTTATGAATTTGGAAACAATTCAATATTATACAGTGCATTCGGAAAGTATTCAGCCCGCTTGACTTTTTCCACATTTTGTTACATTACAGCCTTATTCTAAAATGTATTAAATAGTTTTTTCCCCTCATCAATCTACACACAATACCCCACAATGACAAAGCAAAAAAAAAGTTTAGAAATGTTTGCAAATGTGTTAAAGA
Organism: Oncorhynchus nerka; assembly: GCF_034236695.1. NCBI lineage: Eukaryota > Metazoa > Chordata > Actinopteri > Salmoniformes > Salmonidae > Oncorhynchus > Oncorhynchus nerka. Next base: position 32,984,401 of record NC_088397.1, read on the forward strand.
TAAATAACGGTCTCTCCAGAGATGATTGATTGGGTTCAAGTCCGGCCTCTGGCTGGGCCACTCAATGACATTCAGAGACTTGTTCCGAAGCCACTCCTGCATTGTCTTGGCTGTGTGCTTAGGGTCGTTGTCCTGTTGGAAGGTGAACCTTCGCCCCAGTCTGAGGTCCTGAGGGCTCTGGAGCAGATTTTCATCAAGGATCTCTTTGTACTTTGCGCCGTTCATCATTCCCTCGATCCGACGAGTCAGCCAGTTCCCGTCACTGAAAAACATCCTCACAGCATCATACTGCCATCACCATGCTTCACTGTAGGGATGGTGCCAGGTTTCCTCCAGATGTGACGCTTTGCATTCATCAGACAAGAGAATCTTGTTTCTCATGTTCTGAGTCCTTTAGGTGCCTTTTGGCAAACTCCAAGCAGGCTGTCATGTGTCTTTTACTGAGGAGTGTCTTCCGTCTGGCCACTCTACCATAAAGGCCTGATTGGTGGAGTGCTGCAGAGATGGTTCTCCCATCTCCACAGAGGAACTCAGTGACCATTGGGTTCTTGGTCACCTCCCTGACCAAGGCCCTTTTCCACAATTGCTCAGTTTGGCCGGGCGGCCAGCTCTAGGAAGTCTTGCTGGTTCCAAACCTCTTCTTGGGACTATCAATGCTGCAGAATTATGTTGGCACCTTTCCCCAGATCTGTGCCACGACACAATCCTGTCTTGGTGCTTTACGGACAATTCCTTTGACCCCCTTTGACCTTATATAGACAGGTGTGTGCCTTTCCAAATCATGTCCAATCAATTGAATTAACCACAGGTGGACCCCAATCAAGTTGTAGAAACAGCTCCAGGATGATCAATGGAAACAGGATGCAACTGAGCTCAATTTCGAGTCTCATAGCAAAGGGTCTGAATACTTATGTAAATAAGTAATGTTTTTAGTTTTGAATAAATTTGCAAACATTTCTAAAAACCTTTATCACTTTGTCATTATGGGGTATTTAGTGTAGATTGAAGAGGATTTTTTTTATTTAATCCAATTTATAATAAGGCTGTAATGTAACAAAATGTGGAAAAAGGGATCTGAATACTTTTCGAATGCACTGTATTTAAGTTTCACTCAATTCATTTACTATTGTTATTGGTTACACTAATTGCACCGTTTGTCTTCATAACCTGGTTCAAGCATTCATGACATTACCCCGAAGAAGGCACAGTGATGCCGAAACTTTGGTGTTTTACCCAATAAATGACTGGGAGTTGTTATATATAGGTCTTGCGACTCTTTATGTATTTTGATAGCTTACAAATAAAAGGGAGTTAACAATGACAAACATCACAACAGATACATGTTGATTGATTTAAACATGGTTTCATATTTGGTTGGTTTCCTGGACACAGATCAAGCCTAGTCCTGGACTCAACTGCTACTGTTAATGGAGAATCTCCATTGAACATCATTCTTAGTCAAGGACCAGGCTTAATCTGTGTCTGGGAAACTGGCCAAATAAGTGGTAGCCAAAAATCTTGAGTACAGAAAACTGCAAATCATGAGCACACTCACGATATACACCTAATCTGTATCTGTGTAGATGAGCACAGCATCACATTTACATCCCAGTGCCACAGATTTAGCTTATCTGGTATTGCAGAGTGGCGCATTAGGGTTGATTGTCCTGCTGCAGAAGACATGGTTTCAAACCGTGCACGATTTCAATGTGCAGGGCACAGGAGGTTGGTGGCACCTTAATTAGGGAGGACGGGCTCTTGGTAATGGCTGGAGCGGAATTAGTGGAATGGTATCAAGTCCTCCCAACACATGGTTTCTATGTGTTTGGTGCCATTCTATTTGCGCAGTTCTAGCCTTTATTACGGGCCATTCTCCACTCAGCAGCCTCCACTGGTGCAGGGGCATACATCAAGTAGGCTACTCTTAACATCACACACACATAAGATCAGGGTCATATTCATTAGTGCATACTATAGCAAAACGTTATGCAATGGAATAGGAAAATGAATGTTTGTTATTGGGTAAGTTCAGGGAGTCACTCCCTGTTTCGGTTCATTTTCTTCTGCTTGATGTCAGTGAATACGACCCAGAAAAGTGTTCAAACAAAGTATTACTGTCAGGGACGGATATCCTACTGTACAGCAGCAGGGCCTCGTTCAGGTCGGAGTAACGTTACTGAATGTTCAGATAAAAAATGTATTGTGTACAACACGACTGGCCAATATTATACAGTGGGGCAAAAAAGTATTTAGTCAGCCACCAATTGTGCAAGTTCTCCCACTTAAAAAGATGAGAGAGGCCTGTCATTTTCATCATAGGTACACTTCAACTATGACAGACAAAAAAAATCCAGAAAATCACATTGTAGGATTTTTAATGAATTTATTTGCAAATTATGGTGGAAAATAAGTATTTGGTCAATAACAAAAGTTCATCTCAATACTTTGTTATATACCCTTTGTTGGCAATGACAGAGGTCAAACGTTTTCTGTAAGTCTTCACAAGGTTTTCACACACTGTTGCTGGTATTTTGGCCCATTCCTCCATGCAGATCTCCTCTAGAGCAGTGATGTTTTGGGGCTGTTGCTGGCTTCAACTCCCTCCAAAGTTTTTCTATGGGGTTGAGATCTGGAGACTGGCTAGGCCACTCCAGGACCTTGAAATGCTTCTTACGAAGCCACTCCTTTGTTGCCCAGGCGGTGTTTGGGATCATTGTCATGCTGAAAGACCCAGCCACGTTTCAATGCCATTGCTGATGGAAGGAGGTTTTCACTCAAAATCTCACACGATACATGGCCCCATTCATTCTTTGCTTTACACGGATCAGTTGTCCTGGTCCCTTAGCAGAAAAACAGCCCCAAAGCATGATGTTTCCACCCCCATGCTTCACAGTAGGTATGGTGTTCTTTGGATGCAACTCATTCTTTGTCCTCCAAACACGACGAGTTGAGTTTTTACCAAAAAGTTCTATTTTGGTTTCCTCTGACCATATGACATTCTCCCAATTTTCTTCTGGATCATCCAAATGCTCTCTAGCAAACTTCAGACGGGCCTGGACATGTACTGGCTTAAGTATTGGGACACGTCTGGCACTGCAGGATTTGAGTCCCTGGCGGCGTAGTGTGTTACTGATGGTAGGCTTTGTTACTTTGGTCCCAGCTCTCTGCAGGTCATTCACTAGGTCCCCCCGTGTGTTTCTGGGATTTTTGCTCACCGTTCTTGTGATCATTTTGACCCCACGGGGTGAGATCTTGCGTGGAGCCCCAGATCGAGGGAGATGATCAGTGGTCTTGTATGTCTTCCATTTCCTAATAATTGCGCCCACAGTTGATTTCTTCAAACCAAGCTGCTTACCTATTGCAGATTCAGTCTTTCCAGCCTGGTGCAGGTCTACAATTTTGTTTCTGGTGTCCTTTGACAGTTCTTTGGTCCTGGCCATAGTGGAGCTTGGAGTGTGACTGTTTGAGGTTGTGGACAGGTGTCTTTTATACTGATAACAAGTTCAAACAGGTGCCATTAATACAGGTAACGAGTGGAGGACAGAGGAGCCTCTTAAATAAGAAGTTACAGGTCTGAGAGCCAGAAATCTGGCTTGTTTGTAGGTGACCAAATACTTATTTTCCACCATAATTTGCAAATAAATTCATTACAAATCCTACAATGTGATTTTCTGTATTTTTCTTTCTAATTTTGTCTGTCATAGTTGAAGTGTACCTATGATGAAAATTACAGGCCTCTCTCAAGTGCCTCTCTCTCTTACAGGCCTCTCTTAAGTGGGAGAACTTGCACAATTGGTGGCTGACTAAATACTTTTTTGCCCCACTGTAGATAGACATATCAGAATTATGAGTTGTGTCTGAATAGGAAATTGAGTCAGCTCTATCAATTCTATAGTTTTTGAGTGCTTCTTTTTTGTTTTTGAGTGCTTCACCTCACTGAATACACCTGGGGCACATTCAGCAGGGTGCAACGTTGTTGGATGTTCAGATAGAAATATAATATGTAGAACAGACAAGCCTCTCTTACCTGTAGAATAAGGAACCATGTTAGCTCTATTAATGACATTTATATCACCAGTTTCTGAACATTTCCCCTCACCGAATACATGTAACAATAGTGGGAAGGTCAAAGATGCATTGTCCAATCAGAGCAAGATTTTTGGTAATGATGTGTCCACTGTCCAGCCATATCAAAGCAAAGGGAGTTCAGGGGTGTGGAGAAGCTCCTGTCCTTGGTCTGAGTCTCTGAGGGCGAAGACCGTCACACCTGAACTGTATGCTGCGGGGATCACGACATGGCTCATCCTAAACTGATCTTCATCATCATGGTCTTCCTCACGAATCATCTGCCTCAATTGACCTAAGGGAGTAAAGGACCACACGCACACAAACGCACAGGTGTGCACACACACACGCGTCATTGGCCGTCATTGAAAATAAGAATTTGTTCTTAACTGACTTGCCTAGTAAAATAAAGGTAAAATAAAAAATATTTTTAAAAAATTGACATCCTGCTTTGGCAGAACTAAATTGTGTGTTATTCTGAGACAAAGAGTGAGAGAGAGAGAGAGAGAGAGAGAGAGAGAGAGAGACATAGGGCGCCTTCCTGTGCCCAGGCGTTACTGACGCATGCCAGATCTTAAAGTGGCTGGATAGGTATTTTACATAACAGTCGATGACGTGGCACACAACCATTGGTTGATGCATGCAATATCTGAGCAGGGGAACATGACCAGAGTAACAGAGATCAGTGTAATCTCTCTCTCACCCTCCACATCCAGGGCTTTCCAGCGTGGGTCAGACTGGTCGTCTGATAGGCTAGACAGAGGGGCGTCAGCTGTCAATCTCAGCAGCACATCCTCTCGACGTATCAGCAACACAGATTCACTGCAGAGTCGCTGATGCACCTCCCGCTCACTCACTGGGACATAGAATGCATGAAGTCACACAGGCTATACTCTCTCTCACACACACACACACACACACACACACACACACACACACACACACACACACACACACACACACACACGACTTACCCACATCCAGGGGGTTAGTCATATAGACAGTGTCGGGTCCGACCCCAAAGATGAGTTGGTGGTGCCATGCGTCGGGAACCTCCTCTCCCTCTGGCACTGCCAGCTGCATGTTCATGGTGGCCACGGGCACTGCCCCTTTCTGGATCCACTGTGCCAGCCAGGGTACCAGCCTCACCCGCCGGCGAGGGTGGAGGGGGAAGTGGCGTCCCAGCACGCGCCCACCACTGGCCTGCTCCGCCCCAGCTATCAGCTGTGCGTGTGTGGCACCTGTGAGAGGGGAAGAGACAGAGAGGAGGGTGTATCACAGATATACAACAGTGGAAAATAAATACAGAAACACACAAACACGCAAGCACGCACACACACAGTTGTTAACACAGTTAACAGAGCATTTGGTGGTCATGGTTGAGGGCCTGTGGTCCAGTTAGAGAAATGATGGTATAATGAGGAAGTTCTAAGGGTTGTGGTCAGAGTAGACTGCTGGATGAGTGTTGTGTTTGGCTGTTGTGTTAAGTCAAATCAGGGTTGGAGCCAAAGATTCTTGTCATAAATTGTGGTAATTAGGTTAGATTGCTGTCAGGTGATTATTGTGAAAACAGTGCACAGTTGTTAGCTAAAAAGAACAAGGAGAGTAAGCGGTCAATACCAGCCTCGCTCCGGGAGAACAGGTAATCGGGAAGCGGCGCCTCGTTCCTCCTCAGGCACGTCCGCACACACCGGTCAGCCGTCTCGGGTGCCACAATGATGCCGAGGGCCTGTAGGACATCCACTACGGCCGTTGCCCCACAGGCGGACGCTCCTATCTGCATGGTCTGCCTCTCCACTGCCTCCTGGATGGACCATAACATAGCCCCTTGTCCCTGCCTTTCCTCTCCATCTTTGGGACATTGGGATGCACAGCAAGCAGTTTCAGTCTGCTTCTCCTCATGAGGATGCTCTCCCTCCATCTTCACAATCCACACCTGCTGAAAAATGACTTATATGATGATCATATTTATTTTTTAGACTGCATTGCATATTGATATGCTTGACCGATACAGACTCTTATCAGAATCACTGTTATGAGTTGTATCGTTATGCTAGGTCGGTGAGAATCGCACACGGAGCCTTTTGATCTGAATCTACATTTGGGGAATACTGACAAGTAGCCCAATAATAGACTACCTTACAGTACATGTTCTATTTAAAAGGCAAATTGTCTCTGGCAGCCAAAACAGCCAAATATACCATCTAAACTTAAATAGATTCTCAAATGGACTACGGTTTTAGAAAACATATCACATCAAAATAATTATTTCACAAATGCAAAATATGCACTTTACTGTCCACTGTTTTACAGTTGCAGAAGACAGTATTTTTCAGTGACAACAAAGGTGTAATCATTAGTTGCAACTAAAACTAGAGTTTGTATTGGACAAATTCAGGTAGATCCCTCCCCAATTCGTTCCGTTTGCTTCCGCTTAAGAAATGTTTTGCGTCCTTCTTCCGTTTACACCAAGGGTTGGATTCCAAATCATTTCCCAATCGTTTCATTTTTTAACAGAACAATTTTTTGGGTTCCGTTCCAGTACTGTTCCAACCAGCAAAATAAAGTTCTGAACCAGTTTGAACCAAAACAAGTAACGGCTTATATCGTTCCTTACTGTTACTTTTTAAACCTCCAAAATCGTTACATATATTTATATTTTTTCTTCCCGAAAATACAATGGTGTGGAAGGAACGTTCAATGTCTGAACTTCGCAACAAAACAATAATGTCCAACATTTTATCAACAAATTCAAACAACATTAATTTAGAAAAAAGGTTAATTTGTCTCTTATTTTAGTCACACATTACAACTTGTCTCTTGCAGTCACAAAACATATATATATATATATCATAAGGATGTGGTAGCCTGAGCCTACTGGTAATGTTAAACACTTCTCCAATCGTTGTTGAGATTTGATATTCTGCGCAAGACGAGAAGTAGGCCAATGCCACAGATAGGCCTATTGTCAACCAATCATATTTCTTAAATCCTTTCAGCTTAAATTCCAGCTAAACTTGAAGAGGACAGTAGGCCTAACTGCCAAATGTTTTTATTAATGTAGGCTAAAATGTTCAGGGAATGTCCAGCAAAATCATCCGGTTGTCCTGCATTTGGGTCTTTTAAATGATTCCACCCAAGTAGTGATGCGTGAGTAACATCACTGGGGAAGCCAAGCCCCCCCCAAAAGCCAAGCCCACTATAACCTGTTAGTTCATACATGCATTGACACTGTGATATATAGGCCTAAGGCCAAGACAATAAGATGACACAGTGGCAAAATAAATTCAACCACACAATGGTTTCATTACAAAACCAGAGAGCAACATCTGTCCGGTGAAGTCCACAAAACATATTGCATGTAACAAGCAGTTACATGACCTACAGCAAGGTCAAGCAAGGTAATGTTTGACATTTTCGGACTATGAAACAACTATACATTTAGAACCACAGAGAGTTACCGCAAGTCGTAAAGAAAACAGGAGTTGCCGCCACTCTTCCAGCACCATTTCAACTTCAACATCATCTAATCACTTATGCTTAGTCTAATACAGTGACAACTAAACGCACAATGTATGAATGTATGGTTGGATCAGAATCGCAAAAAAAAAAAGTCAAAATTCCTATCTCCATGATGTTTGGTTTCTGATGTGATTGCTCTGAAGCCAAATCCAAACTGGCTTCCTTTGACACTTTTTTTGGCACACTATGACCATTCACAGCTGAGATCACTGACTTTAGCTCAATGCTGGTTGGCTATTATTTAATAAAGGGAGGCCAAATGCTTGCAACAATGTAATACTCTATTTTGACCAGACAGCATCAAATAGATAACTGTTTTGTTCGCTCGGATGCTTTCTCCAGTGAGATACATTCAACTTGTTGAATAACACTTATGAAACACAGAGAGACGAAAGATAAATGATTATTACATTTTTTACAAATTATTTTTTGTTGTAAATTCTTTGGGGAATTCTGGCTTCCCTTGGCATCCATGAATACACGCCACTGGTACCACCAAAATTTAAATGAAAACACTTCTTATCTTTTTGTAGTTAATGAATCCAACGTAAAATGTGATAACTATAGTATCCTTAACTAGCATTGAAAAAGTGAATTATTATTCTCTAATTAAAAAATCAGCACAGATTCTAGTCCCTTGTGAGAATTTGTCTGCCAGTAGGTAACCTGCCATTCATTCTATTGATCAACGTGCAATCACTGGAGAATAAACTGGATGAGCTCCGTTCGAGACGATCTTACCAACAGAACATCTTATAAACTGTAATATATTATGTTTCACCAAGTCGTGGATGAACGACGACACTGGGTTTTCCGTGCATCGGCAAGACAGAACAGCTACCTCTGGTAAGACGAGGGGTGGTGGTGTGTGTCTATTTGTCAATAACAGCTGGTGTGCAATGTCTAATATTAAGGAAGTCTCGAGATATTTCTCCCCTGAGGTACAGTACCTCATGATCAGTGGTGAAAAAAGTACCCAATTGTCATACTTGAGTAAAAGTAGAACTATGTGGGGCCTCTCGGGTGGCGCAGTGGTCTAGGGCACTGCATCGCATTGCTAGCTGTGCGAGCCCAGGCTCTGTCGCAGCCGGCCGCGACCGGGAGGTCCATGGGGCGACGCACAATTGGCCTAGCGTTGTCCCGGTTAGGGAGGGCTTGGCCGGTAGGGATATCCTTGTCTCATCACGCACTAGCGACTCCTGTGGCGGGCCGGGCGCAGTGCACGCCAACCGGGTTGCCAGGTGCATGGTGTTTCCTCTGACACGGCTGGCTTCCGGGTTGGATGCGCACTGTGTTAAGAAGCAGTGCGGCTTGGTTGGGTTGTGTTTCGGAGGACGCATGGCTTTCGACCTTCGTCTCTCCCGAGCCTGTACGGGAGTTGTAGAGATGAGACAAGATAGTAACTACTAACAATTGGATACCACGAAATTGGGGAGAACTTTAATAGTAAATGTACTTTAAATATACTTAAGTATCAAAAGTAAATGTCATTGCTAAAATATCCTTAAGAATCAAAAGTATAAATTATTTCAAATTCCTTATATTAAGCAAACCAGACAGCATCATTTTATTTACGGATAGCCAGGGGCACACTCCAACACAGACATAATTTACAAATTACGCATGTGTTTAGTGAGTCTGCCAGATCAAAGGCAGTAGGGATGACCAGAGATGTTCTCTTGATAAGGTTGTGAATTAGACCATTTTCCTGTCCTGCTAAGCAGTCAAAATGTAAAGAGTACTTTTGTGAGCCAGGGAAAATGTATGGAATAAAAAGTACATCATTTTCTTTAAGAATGTAGTGAACCACGGTGCCGGAGGAGATGGCCGCCGTTTTACGATCTCCTAACCAATTGTGCAATTATGTGTTTTTCCCCAGCGATATTTGTAAATTATTTTGTACATAATGTTTCTGCAACCGTATCTTACGGAAGAAAAGAGCTTCTGGATATCAGCACAGCGATCACTCACCTCGGATTAGACAAAGATTTCTTCAACAACAACAAGCAGGACTCACACGATATTCTCCAAACACCCCACAGGGCAGACATCCCAATTTTTCGCAAAAGGAAGTGAGGCAGAGGACGAAGAGCCGGATGCCTCGTCCGGACCCGCAGAAGGCAGAACTAGGAAAGCTGCCGTTACCGTCAATATTACTCGCCAACGTGCAATCATTGGACAATAAACTGATATCCTACCAACGGGACATCAAAAATTGTAATATCCTATGCTTCACGGAATCGTGGCTGAATGACAACATGGATATTCAGCTAGCGGGAAACACGCTGCACCGGCAGGATAGAACAGCACACTCCGGTAAGACGAGGGGGGGGGGGGGGGGTCTGTGCATATTTGTAAACAACAGCTGGTGCACGAAATCTAAGGAAGTCTCTAGATTTTGCTCGCCTGAAGTAGAGTATATTGTGATAAACTGCAGGCCACACTACATGCCTAGAGAGTTCTCAGCTATACTCTTCGTGGCTGTTTATTTACCACCACAGACAGATGCTGGCACTAAGACCGCACTCAGTCAGCTGTATAAGGAAATAAGCAAACAGGAAACCACTCACCCAGAGGTGGCGCTCCTAGTGGCCGGAGACTTTAATGCAGGGAAACTTAAATCAGTTCTACCAAATCTCTATCAACATGTTAAATGTGCAACCAGAGGGAAAAAAATTCTAGATCACCTGTACTCCACACAGAGATGCGTACATAGCTCTCCCTCGCCCTCCATTTGGTAAATCCGACCACAACTCTATCCTCCTGACTCCTGCTTACAAGCAAAAATTAAAGCAGGAAGCACCAGTGACTCGGTCTATAAAAAAAATGGTCAGATGAAGCAGATGCTAAACTACAGGACTGCTTTGCTATCACAGACTGGAACATGTTCCGGGATTCTTCCGATGACATTGAGGAACACACCACATCAGTCACTGGCTTTATCAATAAGTGCATTGAGGACGTCGTCCCCACAGTGACTGTACGTACATACCCCAACCAGAAGCCATGGATTACAGGCAACATTTGCACTGAGCTAAAGGGTAGAGCTGCCTCTTTCAAGGTGCAGGACTCTAACCCAGAAGCTTACAAGAAATCCCGCTATGCCCTGCGACGAACCATCAAACAGGCAAAGCGTCAATACAGGGCTAAGAATGATTCATACCACACCGGCTCCGACGCTCGTCGGATGTGGCAGGGCTCGCAAACTATTACAGACTACAAAGGGAAACACAGCCGCGAGCTGCCCAGTGACACGAGCCTATCAGACGAGCTAAATCACTTCTATGCTCGCTTTGAGGCAAGCAACACTGAGGCATACATGAGAGCATCAGCTGTTCAGGACGACTGTGTGATCACGCTCTCCGTAGCCGACGTGAGTAAGACCTTTAAACAGGTCAACATACACAAGGCTGCGGGGCCAGACGGATTACCAGGACGTGTGCTCCGGGCATGTGCTGACCAACTGGCAGGTGTCTTCACTGACATTTTCAACATGTTCCTGATTGAGTCTGTAATACCAACATGTTTCAAGCAGACCACCACAGTCCTTGTGCCCAAGCACACAAAGGCAACCTGCCTAAATGACTACAGACCCGTAGCACTCACGTCTGTAGCCATGAAGTGCTTTGAAAGCCTGGTAATGGCTCACATCAACACTATTATCCCAGAAACCCTAGACCCACTCCAATTTGCATACCACCCAAACAGATCCACAGATGATGCAATCTCTATTGCACTCCACACTGCCCATTCCCACCTGGACAAAATTAACACCTATGTGAGAATGTTATTCATTGACTACAGCTCAGCGTACAACAAAGCTCATAAGGACCCTGGGACTAAACACCTCCCTCTGCAACTGGATCCTGGACTTCCTGACAGGACGCCCCCAAGTGGTGAGGGTAGGTAGCAACACATCTGCCACGCTGATCATCAAAAGGAGGAATCTACTGAGATGAACTTGATCAACCAAGTTGATTTCACCTTTCTCTCAATGCCACACACTTGTCACTAATTATCAGGACTTCCCTGACAGGCTCATTCACACCTTTTTTTGTACTTAAATCCTGTCCAGTTTTTTTTTTTCAGTTGTGTGTGTCCAAGTTAAGAGAAAGTTTATTTCCTATTATCCATGTGTATTTCCTTATTTTTGTTATTTGATATATATTGGTTTAATAGTAATCCTTATCACCTTTACCTTTTATGTTATGCAACCTGCTTGGAATGCATCTTCTCTGTTGCAGAACCACACACAAATCCAACTTTACCATGTCCAACCACAAGTCCTCAATAAATATGTGAACTTTGGCACTGTCTCTGCCGTCAGCTTGCTCTCTGACCGGTGCAGAGAACCCCTGGTGACATCTATCCAAGCAGGTTACCCATCTTGGGTTAATTAGACTATTTTTCAGCAGCCATGTTGGAAATGACCGCCAGGGGGTAATGGACTAAATCTGCGATGGCACTTATAGCCAAAAATATACGTATTTCAATATGTCCAAGTTGTGTGGGAAATTTACTGCTGGAATATGGTCAAAATGGCCTCAATATGGCACATATTATGGTCTTACGAGTATCTTATGATCAGAATCGTTGTCTACCTGTGAGGGTTTCTTTAATGAGTAAATAACATTACAAAGTAATTTTCATTTTGTTTGAATTTATTTTAACCTATTTTCTAACAGGAAATCTGGATGGCTGGTTGACTGACCGGCTTCCCAGACTGGCTCCAATCTTTAGCTAATGTCCATTAGGCTATCTAGTGTTAGTGTACCAAGTGTGAAACTTGTATCATAAAATGGAACAATTATGTCACCTATCCCTGGACTATACCGTAAAATAGGCGCTAAAGCTAGTTTGAGTCTATGAATGGGTTAACTGACACGTGACCGTGGTAGCTAGCTACTGTATAGCAAGCTAATCTTATCATCAAGAAGTCCCAAAGAGAAGTCTTCACAAAACCGAATGTAACGTAATTTTTTTTTAAAGGACACTAACCTTAACACGAAACTAGATTTGCTCTGCTTCCTGATGTCTGCACTTTTACTATAATTGCAGAGTATGCAATGACAAGAAAAAGCAACTGTTCTACATGCTATATTTAACGTTGTTTCCGGTTGGTTCGGTATATCCTCTGCCTGGATTGGACGAGAACATTTCCATGATGTATTACTATTGGTAGACAAACATGTCAATCACTCATGGCACGCAATGAATACATATTGGAGAGTAGTTGTCTGTATCTACGGCAGCGAATGAGAGGGGTGAACACCATGACCACACGAGGGCAGTGATGTCCATTATTTTCCAGGTAAGACATTTCAAATCACAAATGACTGTCAACATAAAAGTTGAGGGATACTTTTAATACCTTCACTTTCATCCTCAGACTGACCGTTACAAGAACTGCATTTTGTTCGCGGGCAAAACACGTTAACAGGTATGTTTCTGCATTTACTTCTGTTCAATGTCATGTGGAGGTAAATTATTTATGAATGATTAAATCAAGAATAACAGCATTTATGAAGTCCATCTTTAACAATTTCTTGATTCAATTAATGTTGTCATAGAAAGTTGCACCTCTACATTCGCAAATGTTTGTGTTTCATTTGAAAGTTGTTTATGTATGACATAGTGTTGTAAACCAGGTTCAATATAGCCAGTTAAATTATACGGGCAGATTCCAGGCTAAAAGTACATTAACAATGTCATTATACAAACACTTGTATGTATTATGTTTGTTTGTTTGAATTATTGTCTTCATTATCTCCATTATTTTGCTGTAGGTTTAACAAAAGCATGTGGACAGTAGTTGGCCTCTGTGTGCCCCACTGGTAAGTCTGTTATATTCTGCCATACAGACATGTAAATAATTCAGAAAATAGGGATTGAAATGGATCATATTGTGAGAATTCCAGATATGTATTTTTCAACATAGCACCAGTACAATTGCAGGCTAAGCACCAAAACAGAACAGGTTGCTCCTTGGTTTTCTATCTTTTTTTCAATAAACCCCAGAAGCCTTCCTAGATGTGGTCTCAAATTCAGAATATCATAATACAATGAATCATACTGTTGCGATCTTTGCTACATGGGCCACATTATAATTCCCACCAAGTGTTCGCGACCCGGGTTTGCTTCCCTTCCCCGTGCTCACTACATTGGTGTCAGAAGTAGGATGGCGGTTGTGAGGCCATCAGAACGCAAGGCCCGGACGTGTGAGGGGGCTGAGTAGTCGAATCATGGGTACGTGCCATCCCATTCGGAGGGGCAGTGTAACGAGCCAAGTTGCAATCCCCACAAAGTGAGTTAACCCTATTGGAAAGATGAGTTGGGTGTTTGCCTTTCATGCCAGTGACTCAGGTTCGTTTCCCTGTCCCACCATACCCTACAATACCATTGGTAATACAAAGTAGGCATACAGTCTATCAAACGTTGAAGGTTTGGCCTAGGTAGAATTGAATTAAAATAGACACAAATAGACTCTGGAAAAGAAGAAGGGACACCTGACACAGCCACAAGACCACAAATTCAATCCCAAATACGTGCCAGTAGTTAAACCACATATGTACCTAGTAAACATGTGGTTGCAGAAAGCACATTATATGTGGTGCCAAGATATGAAGATGTCTCCTTGAAATGTTATGTAAACACAGACACTAGCCACCATCTCCCAATGAGGTTTCGAGGCGGCACTTAAAAAGCTATAGTGTACCCCTACAGACGGGCAAAAAAGCCTTATCTGAGGAAGGGTAGGGGGAAATTGCGATACTATTGTTGCCGATTGTACCTGAACTAAAACGTATTCTTAAAATGGTGAGCGAATGTGTTTTCAGCACTTTTATCTCCAAAACTAATTTTCAAAAGGATCTCTTGTCCATTTGCAGCAGAAATAGTGATCAATATGTTTGGAACATCGAATCACAATATGTTTGGAACATCAAATCGCAATAAAATCACAGTATCGAATCCTAATACATATAGAATTGTGATACACTATGTATACAAAAGTATGTGGACACACCTTCAAAATAGTGGATTCAGCTATTTCAGCCAAACCCGTTGCTGACAGATGTATAAAATGCAATCTCCATAGACAAACATTGGCAGTAGAGTTGTCTTACTGAAGAACTCGGTGACATTCAATGTGGCACAGTCATAGGATGCCACCTTTCCAACAAGTCAGTTTGTCAAATTTCTGCCCTGCTAGAGCTACCCCGGTCAACTGTAAGTGCTGTTATTGTAAAGTGAAAATGTCTAGGAGCAACAACAGCTCAGCCGTGAAGTGGTAGGTGACACTAGCTCACAGAACGGGACCGCCAAGTGCTGAAGCGTGTAAAAATCTTCTGTTCTCAGTTGCAACACTCATTACCGAGTTACAAACTGCCTCTGGAAGCAACTTCACCACAGGTAGCTTCATGACGCCATTGGACTCTGGAACAGTGGAAACACGTTCTCTGGAGTGGTGAATCACGCTTCACCATATGGCAGGACAAATCTGGGTTTGGCGGATGCCAGGAAAACGCTACCTGCCTGAATGCATAGTAACAACTGTAAAGTTTAGTGGAGGAGGAATAATAGTCTGGGGCTGTGCTTCATGGTTCGGGCTAGGCCCCTTAGTTTTACTGAAAGGAAATCTTAACGCTAGAGCATACAATGACATTTTAGACAATTCTGTGCTTACAGTTTGGAGAAGGCCCTTTCCTGTTTCAGTATGACAATGCCCCCGTGCACAAAGCGAGGTCCATACAGAAATGGTTTGTCGAGATCGGTGTGGAAGAACTTGACTGGCCTGCACAGAGCCCTGACCTCAACACCATCGAACACCTTTGGGATGAATTAGAATGCCAACAGTGAGCCACGCCTAATCATCCAACATCAGTGCCCGACCTCACAAATGCTTGTGGCTGAATGGAAGTAAATCCCTAAAGCAATGTTCCCAAATCTTATATAGCCCTTTTGCCAGAAGAGTGGAGGCTGTTATCGCATGGGGGACCAAATCCATTTTAATGCCCATTATTTTGGAATGAGATGTTCGACAAGCAGGTGTCCACATACTTTTGGTCATGTAGTATACATATAGAATCTTAATACATATGGTATTGACACTATATTGTGATAATATTGTATCATGAGGTTCCCGGCAATTGCCAGCCCCAATCTGAGGAGCTTGTGACGTAGCATTTCTCTTCTGTCTAAAACTGTCAAGGATATGAGACAGATGTTTTTTTCCAATTTATTTATTTATATATAGCTGATATATCAAAGTGCTGTACAGAAACCCAGCCTAAAACCCCAAACAGCAAGCAATGCAGGTGTAGAAGCACGGTGGCTAGGAAAAACTCCCTAGAAAGGCCAAAACCGAGGAAGAAACCTAGAGAGGAACCAGGCTATGAGGGGTGGCCAGTCCTCTTCTGGCTGTGCCGGGTGGAGATTACAACAGAACATGGCCAAGATGTTCAAATGTTCATAAATGTCCAGCATGGTCAAATAATAATAATGACAAGTAGTTGTCGAGGCTGCAACAAGTCAGCACCTCAGGAGTAAATGTCAGTTCGCTTTTCATATCTCTACCGCTCCTGCTGTCTCTAGAGAGTTGAAAACAGCAGGCCTGGGACAGGTAGCATGTCCGGTGAACAGGTCAGGGTTCCATAACCGCAGGCAGAAAGGTTGAAACTGAAGCAGCAGCACGGCCAGGTGGACTGGAGACAGCAAGGAGTCATCATGCCAGGTAGTTCTGAGGCATGGTCCTAGGGCTCAGGTCCTCCGAGAGAGAGAAAAAAAAGAAAGAGAGAATTAGAGAGAGCATACTTAAATTCACACAGGACACTGGATAAGACAGGAGAAATACTCCAGATATAACAGACTGACATTAGCCCCCCACACATAAACTACTGCAGCATAAATACTGGAGGCTGAGACAGGAGGGTCAGGAGACACTGTGGCCCCATCCGATGATACAGGGCCAAACAGGCAGGATATAACCCCACCCACTTTGCCAAAGCACAGCCCCCACACCACTAGAGGGATATCGTCAACCACCAACTTACTACCCTGAGACAAGGTCGAGTATAGCCTACAACCCAAGGGGGGGAGCCAACCCCAGACAGGAAGACCACGTCAGCGACTCAACCCACTCAAGTGACGCACCCCTCCTAGGGATGGCATGGCAGATTACCAGTAAGCCAGTGACTCAGCCCCTGTAATAGGGTTAGAGGCAGAGAATCCCAGTGGAGAGAGGGGAACGGCCAGGCAGAGACAGCAAGGGCAGTTCGTTGCTCCAGAGCCTTTCCGTTCACCTTCACACTCCTGGGCCAGACTACACTCAATCATATGACCTACTGAAGATATGAGTCTTCAATAAAGACGTAAAAAGGTTGACATGGGTAGGCAGACCATTCCATAAAAATGGAGCTCTATAGGAGAAAGCCCTGCCTCCAGCTGTTTGCTTAGAAATTCTAGGGACAATTAGGAGGCCTGCGTCTTGTGACCGTAGCGTACGTGTAGGTATGTACGGCAGGACCAAATCGGAAAGATAGGTAGGAGCAAGCCCATGAAATGCTTTGTTGGTTAGCAGTAAAAACCTTGAAATTAGCTCTTGCCTTAACAGGAAGTCAGTGTAGGGAGGCTAGCACTGGAGTTATATGATACATTTCTTTGGTTCTAGTCAGGATTCTAGCAGCCGTATTTAGCACTAACTGAAGTTTATTTAGTGCTTTATCCGGGTAGCTGGGAAAGTAGAGCATTGCAGTAGTGTAACCTAGAAGGCCAGAACAAAAGCATGGATGAATTTTCTGCATCATTTTTGGGCAGAAAGTTTCTGATTTTTGCAATGTTACGTAGACGGAAAAAAGCTGTCCTTGAAACGGTCTTGATATGTTTGTCAAAAGAGAGATCAGGGTCCAGAGTAACGCCGAGGTCCTTCACAGTTTTATTTGAGACGACTGTACAACCATCAAGATTAATTGTCAGATTCAACAGAAGATCTGTTTGTTTCTTGGGACCTAGAACAAGCATCTCTGTTTTGTCTAAAAGTTTAAAAGTAGAAAGTTTGCACCCACTTCCACATCCACCTCCTTATGTTTGAAACACAGGCTTCTAGGGAGGGCAATTTTGGGGCTTCACCATGTTTCATTGAAATGTACAGCTGTGTGTCATTCGCATAGCAGTGAAAGCTAACATTATGTTTTCGAATTACATCCCCAAGAGGTAAAATAGTGAAAACAATAGTGGTCCTAAAACGGAACCTTGAGGAACACCGAAATTTACAGTTGATTTGTCAGAGGACAAACCATTCACAGAGACAAATTTATATCTTTCCGACAGATAAGATCTAAACCAGGCCAGAACTTGTCCGTGTAGACCAATTTGGGTTTCCAATCTCACCAAAAGAATGTGGTGAGCGATGGTATCAAAAGCAGCACTAAGGTCTAGGAGCACGAGGACAGATGCAGAGCCTCGGTCTGACACCATTAAAAGGTCATTTACCACCTTCACAAGTGCAGTCTCAGTGCTAAAATGGGGCCTAAAACCAGACTAAAGCATTTCGTATACATTGTTTGTCTTCAGGAAGGCAGTGAGTTGCTGTGCAACAGATTTTTCAAACATTTTAGAGAGGAATGGAAGATTCAATATAGGCCGATAGTTCATTTTTTTTTTTTTTTTTAACATTTATTTTACTAGGCAAGTCAGTTAAGAACAAATTCTTATTTTCAATGACGGCCTAGGAACAGTGCCTGTTCAGGGGCAGAATGACAGATTTGTACCTTGTCAGCTCTGGGATTCAAACTTGCAACCTTTCAGTTACTAGTCCAACGCTCTAACCACTAGGCTACCCTGCCGCCCCATTTTCTGGGTCAAGGTTTGGCTTTTTCAAGAGAGGCTTTATTACTGCCACTTTTAGTGAGTTTGGTACACATCCGGTGGATAGAGAGACATTTATTATGTTCAACATAGGAGGGCCAAGCACAGGAAGCAGCTCTTTCTGTAGTTTAGTTGGAATAGGGTCCAGTATGCAGCTTGAAGGTTTAGAGGCCATGATTATTTTCATCATTGTGTCAAGCGATATAGTACTAAAACACTTGAGTGTCTCCCTTGATCCTAGGTCCTGGCAGAGTTGTGCAGACTCAACTGAGCTTTGGAGGAATACGCAGATTTAAAGAGGAGTCCGTTATTTGCTTTCCAACGATCTTGATCTTTTCCTCAAAGAAGTTCATGAATTTATTACTGCTGAAGTGAAAGCCATCCTCTCTTGGGGAATGCTGCTTTTTCGTTAGCTTTGCGACAGTATCAAAAATACATTTAGGATTGTTCTTATTTTCCTTATTTTCCAAACATAGAGGTTTGGAACTGCTCCCTGCTCATCGCCTCTGTCACAGACGAAGGAACTTACACACATTACTACAAGACTTCCACCACTCCACTCATATACGCTAATGTTATTCTTACCATCGCTGGTGAGTGATGCCGGTGCCGTTCCCTTCTGTCTGAGTAGTTTTCAATTGCTTCTTTAATGTCATACATGAGAGATTTTGGCTGAATAATAATGAGTAATATCTCTAGTTAAAATTAGATTCTGCTTCGTTTCATTTGTCGTTGTTCATTTGAATGTTCAATCATTCCCTCATCTCATCACTGCATGAAAAGAGGGATCTACAGTATGATTATGAAATTTGGGGAAATGTACCATATGTGCAGAGATTTTACTTGTGTCCACCAATCTACAACTCAAAACACAAGTGGTAAATGACCTGGAAACATTTCTCCCCCCCCCAGTGTCCACACCAGCAAACTACAGCACACGTCTACAGTGTCCCATCAGTGAAGGAAGCTCTGCTCATGGAACATACCACTGTGAGGCCAGTGAGGGGTATCCTGAAGGGACACCCGAGTCACCAGGACAACCAAAGGGGTCTCTGAGCAGCACTCGCACCCGAGAGCACAGTGGTGAAGTGTGTGGGAGAGTACCCGCGACTACTAAACATCTGTTACCTGCCTGACAGGGAAGCCCAGTGTAAACATGACTGGTCACGTTCCAGGTCGTCTTTATTGCAGCCGCACTGCACAGATTAGGGTGAGGTAAAGAACCCCTGCTTCTCAACATTACTGTTACTTGCCAGTGGATATAAGGCTGTGGACATGTTCCAGGTTGTCTTTGTTACAGTCGGACTGAGTAGAATAAGTAATCTACAAATAACTACTCATTACGTGATTTAAGATAAGCAATTATACACCTTGCCTTGCTCAAATTGATCACCTCAAACACGTTGCATGACTGTGGTCACCTTCTAGGTTGTCTTTATTGCACTTGCGCTGCACAAATTACTACATATGGAGCAGTGTTTAGCGTAAGGGGGAGAAGGGCCTTTGTTAGGGAGGTGACCAAGAACCTAATGGTCACTCTGAATGAGCTCCAGAGTTCCTCTGTGAAGAAGGGAGAACGTTCCAGAAGGACAACCATCTCTGCAGCACTCCACCAATCAGACCTTTATGGTAGAGTGGCCAAACGGAAGCCACTCCTCAGTAAAAGGCACATGACAGACTGCTTGCAGTTTGCCAAAAGGCACCTAAAGGACTCAGACCATGAGAAACAAGATTCTCTGGTCTGATGAAACCAAGATTGAATGCCAAGTGTCACGTCTGGGGGAAACCTGGCACCATCTCTACGTGAAGCATTGTGGTGGCAGCAGTTTGCTGTGGGGATGTTTTTCAGCGGCAGGGACTGGGAGACTCGTCAGGATCGAGGGAAAGATGAACATAGCAAAGTACAGAGAGCTTCTTGATGAAAACCTGCTCCAGACCTCTCAGGACCTCAGACTGGGTCAAAGGTTCACCTTCCAACAGGACAAAGACCCTAAGCACACAGCCAAGACAGTGCAGGAGTGGCTTCGAGACAAGTCTCTGAATGTCCTTGAGTGGCCCATCCAGAACATCTCTGGAGAGGCCTGAAAATAGCTATGCAGTGACACTCCCCATCCAAGCTGACCGAGCTTGAGAGGATCTGCAGAGAAGAATGGGAGAAACTCTTCAAATACAGGTGTGCTAAGCTTGTAGCGTCATACCCAAGAAGACTCAAGGCTGTTATCGCTGCCAAAGTACTGAGTAAAGGGTCTGAATACTTATTTACATAAGGTATCTGTTTTGTTTTTTAAATAAATTAGCAAAACATTTTTTTTTAACTGTTTGCTCTGTCATTATGGGGTATTGTGTGTAGATTGATGAGGAAAAACAACAGTTTAATCCATTTTAGAATAAGGCTGTCAGGAAAAAAAATCAAGGAGTCTGAATACTTCCCAACTGCACTGTATATCCCTTCTGCTCAGAAGAGAAAATGCAGATTATCCATCCAGATGAGTGGCCACCATCTTCCCCATTCTTGGCTGTGGTTGGAACAATGACGGTGTTAATAGGACTGACAACATTACTACTGATGGTCAAAAGGTGACAGCAATATCACAGCTCAAGTGTAAATACAACAATTCTCCATTCTCTCCTACTAAAATGAAATGGTGCAGTTATTGTTGTGTTTTATTAATACGAAGACATGTTTGTTTTTTTAACTAACCACCTTAGAACCTCATTTGTCACATGATTCACCTACCAAAAGGTACATTTCAATAGGTGGTGCAGGTCTCCACATGACATTTTCAGAGTTGCTCCTCTGTCCTGACCAACTGTGTTTTTCTTTGTTGTCTTTATGCAGGGACCGGCGGCTGCTGATCCACAGAGGAATACACAAGCCCCTCTAGGAACATGCTCGATTCACCTATCCTCTCACGAGGATGCACGCACACAGACCCTTCTGTCCTCATCCATTTTGGATAGTGTGTCTGGGAGGTGCATAGGAGTGTCTGGGAGGTGCATAGGAGTGTCTGGGAGGTGCATCGGAGTGTCTGGGAGGTGCATAGGAGTGTCTGGGAGGTGCATAGGAGTGTCTGGGAGGTGCATAGGAGTGTCGTTGCAACCTCATCTGACTACAGAAAAATCACTCAAGCTTTGTCATTCAAGTTAAGTTTAGTGATAAAAATTACTTTTGTGGTACTACAGTATTTGGGTAAACTGTCATTAGTATGAAGTTATATTGTTTTGGCTGGGATTCAACTCGCTCAGTATTCAAAACAGGTACTATAGGTTGTGTTTGGGACGGCTCTCTATTTTTCTCTGTACCAATAGGGCAGGAAATGTCTACTTTGCGAGGATTTCAAAGTCCTACTTGAGTTGTTAGTTAGTGCTTATTGTATGCAAACTTTTGGAGTATGTGCATAAATCCTAATGTGTGGCCAATCTGATAAGACCGGGTATATGTAACTGAGATTAGGTCATATCATAAAAAGTGTGTTTTTGTCCAGCCAAATACAAATATGAGAAACATTTGGATGATGCATCTAATTCCACATCTATCTCAGTAGTTTCATTGCATATTGTCCAGAACAATCATGATTGTAAAGAAGATGAGACAATAAATGACAATTTAAAGCCCAGCTGGCTCTTGTCTGCCTCTTTGATCCTTATTACATTTACATTTACATTTAAGTCATTTAGCAGACGCTCTTATCCAGAGCGACTTACAAATTGGTGCTTTCACCTTATGACATCCAGTGGAACAGCCACTTTACAATAGTGCATCTAGGTCTTATGCCACATGTAAGTAAAGTAAGCCTTGTCGGAGCCTGTTTCTATAGTGGGAGGCATCTTGGTCTACAAGTACATATACACCCTATGGACGCAGGTTGACATTTGTTATGAATCTTGCCCTGGAGGCAGAACTGAGCAGTTTCTACTAGATGGGCCAGCTGCCAAGTAAAAATTGGCTATCTCATAAAAATCTATAAAAACAAAAATTAGGCTTTTTTGATCTTAATTTAAGGTTAAGCATTAGGGTTAGCAGTGTGGGTGAGGTTGGGTTTAAAATCTGATTTTATGACTGTGGCTGTGCCAGCTAGTGACCAATAAATGCCAACCTGCCTATGGACAGGACACAGTGCTGAGTGCCAAGCAGAGAGGCATTTCATAACTTGACTGGGGATCAAAACCCTAATCTTCCAATCTTAGGGCAGACACTAACCACAAGGCCACTGAATTGGTTGGTATGCCACATGTGCCAATCGTATTTTATGTACGAGTTCGATGATGGTTCTTGTTCCAACAAAAATGTCCCACCCATCACAACTGATTGCTCAATAGTTCATAGCAATACTCTAATGCCTTACATAGTGATGATTGATGACTATTATTTGGGAAAAGCAACGTACTTTTGTATACAGTGGGGCAAAAAAGTATTTAGTCAGCCACCAAATTGTGAAAGTTCTCCCACTTAAAAAGATGAGAGAGGCCTGTAACTGTCATCATAGGTACACTTCAACTATGACAGACAAAATTTGAAAATAAATCCAGAAAATCACATTGTAGGATTTTTCATTAAATTTATTTGCAAATTATGGTGGAAAATAAGTATTTGGTCATCTACAAACAAGAAAGATTTCTGGCTCTCACAGACCTTCTTTAAGAGGCTCCTCTGTCCTCCACTCTTTACCTGTATTAATGGCACCTGTTTGAACTTGTTATCAGTATAAAAGACACCTGTCCACAACCTCAAACAGTCACACTCCAAACTCCACTATGGCCAAGACCAAAGAGCTGTCAAAGGACACCAGAAACAAAATTGTAGACCTGCACCAGGCTGGGAAGACTGAATCTGCAATAGGTAAGCAGCTTGGTTTGAAGAAATCAACTGTGGGAGCAATTATTAGGAAATGGAAGACATACAAGACCACTGATAATCTCCCTCGATCTGGGGCTCCACGCAAGATCTCACCCCGTGGGGTCAAAATGATCACAAGAACGGTGAGCAAAAATCTCAGAACCACACGGGGGGACCTAGTGAATGACCTGCAGAGAGCTGGGACCAAAGTAACAAAGCCTACCATCAGTAACACACTACTCCGCCAGGGACTCAAATCCTGCAGTGCCAGACGTGTCCCCCTGCTTAAGCCAGTACATGTCCAGGCCCGTCTGAAGTTTGCTAGAGAGCATTTGGATGATCCAGAAGAAGATTGGGAGAATGTCATATGGTCAGATGAAACCAAAATATAACTTTTTGGTAAAAACTCAACTCGTCGTGTTTGGAGGACAAAGAATGCTGAGTTGCATCCAAAGAACACCATACCTACTGTGAAGCATGGGGGTGGAAACATCATGCTTTGGGGCTGTTTTTCTGCAAAGGGACCAGGACGACTGATCCGTGTAAAGGAAAGAATGAATGGGGCCATGTATCGTGAGATTTTGAGTGAAAACCTCCTTCCATCAGCAAGGGCATTGAAGATGAAACCTGGCTGGGTCTTTCAGCATGACAATGATCCCAAACACACCGCCCGGGCAACGAAGGAGTGGCTTCGTAAGAAGCATTTCAAGGTCCTGGAGTGGCCTGGCCAGTCTCCAGATCTCAACCCCATAGAAAATCTTTGGAGGGAGTTGAAAGTCCGTGTTGCCCAGCAACAGCCCCAAAACATCACTGCTCTAGAGGAGATCTGCATAGAGGAATGGGCCAAAATACCAGCAACAGTGTGTGAAAACCTTGTGAAGACTTACAGAAAACATATGACCTCTGTCATTGCCATCAAAGGGTATATAACAAAGTATTGAGATAAACTTTTGTTATTGACCAAATACTTATTTTCCACCATAATTTGCAAATAAATTCATTAAAAAAAAATTAAAATCTCATTTTGTCTCTCATAGTTGAAGTGTACCTATGATGAAAATTACAGGCCTCACCTTTTAAGTGGGAGAACATGCACAATTGGTGGCTGACTAAATACTTTTTTGCCCCACTGTATATAGTGTATGTGCACACCCCTTCAAATGAGTGGACTCGGCTATTTCGAGCATATAGCCATGCAATCTCCATAGACAAAAATTAGCAATAGAGTGGCCTTACTGAAGATCTCAGTGACTTTCAAGATGCCACCTCTCCAACAAGTCAGTTTGTCAAATTTCTGCCCTGCTAGACCTGCCCCGGGCAACTGTAAGTGCTGTTATTGTGAAGTGGAAACATCTAGGAGGAACAACGGCTCAGCCGTCAAGTGGTAGGCCACACAAGTTCACAGAACGGGACCGCCGAGTGCTGAAGCGCGATGCGCGTAAAAATCGTCTGTCCTCAGGTTGCAACACGGCTGAGTTCCGAACTGCCTTTGGAAGCAATGTCAGCACAAGAACTGTTCATCAGGAGATTCATTAAATGGGTTTCCATGGCTGAGCAGCCGCACACAAGCCAAAGATTACTATGCGCAATGCCAAGCGTCGGCTGAAGTGGTGTAAAGCTCGCCACCATTGGACTCAAATGGAGTGACAAATCACACGTCACCATATGACAGTCCAACAGACGAATATGGGTTTGGCAGATGCCAGGATAACTACCTCCCCAAATGCATAGAGACAACTTTAAAGTTTGGTGGAGGAGGAACAATGGTCTGGGGCTGTTTTCCATGGTTCGGGCTAGGCCCCTTAGTTCCAGTGAAGGGAAACCTTAACGTTACAGCATACAATGACATTCTAGACGATTCTGTGCTTCCAACAAGTTTGGGGAAGGCCCTTTCCTGTTTCAGCATGACAATGCCCTCGTGCACAAAGTGAGGTCCATACAGAAATGGTTTGTCGAGATCAGTGTGGAAGAACTTGATTGGCCTGCACAGAGCCCTGACCTCAACCCCATCGAACACCTTTTGGATGAATTGGAACGTTGACTGTGAGCCAGGCCTAATTGCCCAACATCAGTGCCTTACCTCACTAATGCTCTTGTGGCTGAATGAAAGCAAGTCCCTAAAGCAATGTTTCAAAATCTAGTGGAACCCCTTTTACCAAAAGAGTGGAGGTTGTTTTCGCAGGGGGGACCAACTCCATATTAATGCCCACAATTTTGGAATTAAATGTTCGACGAGCAGGTGTATGCACAAGTTTCAATTGATAGATAAGCAGTCACAGTATGCACTTTTCTCTGTTGATGTGTTTGTTTGTCTTGGCAACCCCTTTGATCGATGCCTGACTTGGCATCTGGGCTCCACGGTGTCTGATGGTTTAAGTGATACTGGATCAAGATGACTCAAGCTCTGTCAAAGCATTTGCTCACAATAGCTGACCCCTACGCAGATACTCTAACCATAACATGATGACCATGACTTGTGACAAACAGCCCATGACAACAAACTACGTATTGGGATGCATCCATGTGCGATCAACAGAACAGAACATGCCTGGGCAATGGGTAATATCGTAGATTATGCCAATTTCATAAAGCCTCTCAGAGTACGAGTGCTGATCTCGGATACGTTTTTCCTTTTAAATCATAATGAATAAGAGGGAAGACCTGATCCGAGATCAGCACTCCTACTCTGAGATGCTTTGTGCAATGGTATTTTTACATATCTGTCCATCTTCTACACAGGAATAGAGATTGTTGTTCTTTATGATAAATATCCCCCAACGCCTCTAGGTGTCAGTCTTGCTTCACACACTCTCTTACTGCACACTATGAGTATCATTAAGGTACCATCAATAGGCATACTACAGTAGCTGCATTGTTGATGTTGATGCTTAGTGGAATTGCCATACAGTCTATGTTAACTCCTTTTCTATGTTCTGGTTTCCACAAATCCCTTTGATGCATGGGGAAGCTGTCATGACCCATGCTTACCTAGATCATAGCGTCATAGAGAATGTATGTCCTCCTTGAGTGCCATGCCTGCTTTGTATGCAGTATCACCCTGTGTGTGCTGTGTCCTCATCACATTTATCTGGTTATATCCCTATCCTCTCTAAAGGGTATAAGGGGGTGTTTATCTGCCAGGGTCTATAGCTCGTGAGTTGAAACAGATTTAGATTTAAAGCCACAGTCATGTGATGTTTTGCCGTCATTTCAATTATATACCCCATCATTTTGAAACATATGACTCATGGATGGATTATACATTACATGGCCAAAAGTATGTAGACACACCTTCAAAATAGTGGATTCGGCTATTTCAGCCACACCCGTTGCTGATAGGCATATAAAATCGAATGCACAGCAATGCAATCTCCATAGACAAACATTGGCAGTAGAATGGCCCGCACTGTAGAGCTCAGTGACTTTCAACGTGGCACTGTCATAGGATGCTACCTTTCCAACAAGTTTCTGCCCTGCGAGAGCTGCCCCGGGTCAACTGTAAGTGCTGTTATTGTGAAGTGGAAACGTCAAGGAGCAACGGTGGCTCAGCCGCAAAGTGGTAGGCCACGAAAGCTCACAAAAACGGGACCGCCGAATGCTGAAGCGTGTAGCTTCAGCACGGTTGCAACACTCACTACCGAGTTCCAAACTGCCCCGGGAAGCAACATCTGCACAAGAACTGTTCGTGGGGAGCTTCATGAAATGGGTTTCCATGGCCGAGCAGCCGCACACAAGCCTAAGATCACCATGTACAATGCCAACCATTGGCTGGAGTGGTGTAAAGCTCGACGCCATTGGACTCTGGAGCAGTGGAAATGAGTTCTCTGGAGTGATGTCTCAGACTTCTGGCAATGTAGAAATGACATAAACATACTATGAAAGGTAGCGTCTTGCATTATTACTCAACTGACACCAAATAGAGAGAGAATGATAGTGGTTATGTCTTATATGGTGTCATTGTGTTTTTTGACACTGACATATTTAAGATGAACTTTAACTAGTTGTCCCTAGTTTTCTAATAATTTTATCTATTGACGGGTATCTTGGGTTGTGACTGAACTGATATGACACCATAGGCATGTAATGACAGTGGATATGTTCGTGTCGTATGTGGTTATTGTCATTGTGTTTTTTGACAACTTTAACTAGTTGTCCCAAGCTTTCTATCAACTACAGTCGTTCAGCTATATGACATCTCTGCACCGCAGCCTTACTTTAGCTGCGGTGTCAAGATGGTGTAGACTAGACTACATGGCATTTCAAAACAATAACGTCAACCAGCGGAAATCACATGAGACGCCTTATAATTGTTTTGATTCAGTCTAAGCCATGTCGTCAGTATCTAGCTGGGGCTCATTGTCTTATTTCACGGAGACATTCGGGGACCAATTGTCATAGTTGGTAGATTGGTGACAACATGGTGTGTTATCTAGCTTGTAATAAACTATGTGTGTGTGCACGCGCGCGTGTGTGCGCACGTGTGTCTTTATGCTGCATTCATTCTATATTCATTGCACAGCCAAATGGTAAAGTGAACTACCAACTGGGCTTTTTAAGGCCAAGCCATTTAACTTGTATGCAAAAGAGAATCTCCTGCTGAAAATAACACATTTCAATTCATTAGAAGACCTTGCCTCATCTGAAAAGGTAGCATAGTTCTACCATAAAAGGCCACATTATTCTTGTCAGTCTCCCTTGCTACACATGCTGCTAAAAAGGAATAAAAAAATAATAAAACAGAGACCCGTACAATCCTACAGCCCCTGTGGATATTATTTTTAATAATGGTGCGAAGGAGAGTCTATTTAAACACTATCTCTGTGATCTCTCTGTGCCTCGACTCTATGGGGGACCCAACGGATTAACCACTTGCTTCTGAGGTAAGCTGACTCATAATAAATGTAGCTCACGCTTTCAAATGCCCATAATGTGGCATTAGTATTGAAATGAGCTACACCTTTGTGTGCGAGGGTGGTTCCGGGTCTAGGTAGACACACATGGAATCGTGCCTGAGGGAGGTGGAACGCACAGAGGCTCCAATAGCTTGTCTACTGTATCTACAAAGTCAATATGGTTAACATCACTTACATGTAGAGAGAGAGGGGTGAGACGAGGAGGCAATTGGTTGAATGCTCATGTCTCCGCTAGCCACACACTAGTCACATACTTGCTAAAAACATACAAATGTGCATGATTATGTTCCAGATCAACGAGAAAAGCGGTAGACTGAACTAACGGTTTAGGCTAGCATGTATTCTGTTCAAATGTCTATCAACCCTAAAGCATATGCATGGCTCTTTCAAATGTCGTTGCCTTATTCTCCCATCCATTCACATTTCTGAAGAGAGCAATTTATTTATTCAATATATTCAACCTTTATTTATCCAGATTAGTCATCAAGTAAGTAGCGCATGGGAAGCTAAATACCAAAGCAAGGTGATGCTATGATATCTAAGGAAACAGTCACAGAAAGCAACCATCTTTGACTCAACACCTGAACATTCTGTACTGTGCCTGGTTGTCAACATATATTTGATTACATGTAGACTCACAGTGAATGGGATCATCTATGGTTGTTGTGTCATATAAGGATTTAGAAAAAAAGGTCCCTTACCTCTTAGTTTTGACCAGGAGACCTTGTCTGGTTCCCAGCCGGCGATATAGGTTCGGGTCCTGCTTTAGCGATCCTGGTCACGGCACCAAGAAATTGTTGTGGGAAAAAAAACACTCAGAAGGCAGTCCAATCTCAATATACAAAAGCTTCATTACGAGCATGCATTCAAGGGAAAACCAATTTGTCTCGCTCTTTGTTATTGTTATACAGACCGGGAATGGGTGGGGTGTTTCACATGCCCTTCGAATGAGTCCGGTATTTATGCCCATCACCACAGATAGTAGGCCTAGAGAAAGACTAATCATACCAAGGACATGTCCACTCCCCCACACATCCTGGGATAAGAGGGACAATGAAAGATTGCCACACAGAAAGCAAGAACAGGTCAGCTCAGAAACAGCTACAAAACAAACTGGTCACACCACACATCAAGGAAAAGAGCAACCCCACAGACAAGACGAGGAACGGGATGACCCGCACCCCCCCCCCCCCCCCAGTTCATACAAGACAAAAAATATATATATTTTCCTCCTCCATACACTCTCT
This sequence comes from Oncorhynchus nerka, assembly GCF_034236695.1. Classification (NCBI taxonomy): domain Eukaryota; kingdom Metazoa; phylum Chordata; class Actinopteri; order Salmoniformes; family Salmonidae; genus Oncorhynchus; species Oncorhynchus nerka. The sequence goes on from NC_088397.1 coordinate 33,013,848, forward strand.
CTCTGATGCCTGTAGCATAATCTGCCCAGCGACCTCTCCTCTCAGATAGAAAAACATACCAATCACAGGTGGCGCACATTTTAAAATGACCTTATGACAGTAATGGGGTAGCAAATGCAATTCTGCATAACCACAGCTCCTCTTGAAAACAAGACAAACACAATGTGATCCAGTTTACCTTACTAGTCCATGTTTGGAGAATATCTTCACCATAGAGATGACATTTTTATGAATTACAGGATCTCTGTGATCGTCACCCTCTGCAATTCATTAACAATCATTTCACTGGTGGGTACTCGTCTCGTGTAGCACATACCTAGACTCACAAAGTTAGATATCTTTGAGATTCTGACATGCTACTGGTCAAAGCCATGGCTAAATCATGCAATGGCTCATTTAAAAAAATCTGCATTTGCATTAAAAAAAAGGTCAATCTTCAAGTGATTCACTTCCATAGAGATGGAAGAGAGAGAGAGAGAGAGAGTGCCTCCTAAGTGTGCCGCTATCCATCTCCATGTTCACTTCACACGTTCAAACCCTATATCCACCCCTTATAATGAGTCTGTGATATCAGACAGTTTTATTAGCTCAAACACATTTAATCTGATGCCTTTTTATGTTTCAGATAAATACCCAAAGTTTACAGGATCATGAAGTGCTCTAAGTCTGTTGTTAAGTTCCTATACAACCATTGCAGAGATTTCAGGTGAGTTTACAGCATCGTGAATACCACAAGTGTGCCCTCAAGTTCTTAGGACCTTGAAGCACATATCTGATGGTGTGAAATAGGATAGGAAGAATGAGGAATAGCATAGGTGGATTTGCTTTCTTCCTAGTTGTTACAGTATATGTATGTAAGCATACGCTTTAAAATTGGGATTATAGGGCCTACTTTCAGATCAAGTCGATATTGAAAGTATTACAAACAAAGACTGCGATTGATGACGCAGGGATGAGAGGGAAGAGATTAAATAAACTATGAAACAGTACAATTAGTCAACCCCCCTCCCCCCACACAAAGTAATACATCACCATGGTAATATGAAAATAACAGATTAATTATCATGTATTTACGAGCGATGAGAAAATTGAGTTGTTGACTTTGAATGTTATCAAATCAATTGAATAACTTCAGAACTGTTCATCCACCATGCCAAATCGGTAAGCTATGAATAGAAATACATTATCACAAATCACTCGTTTACAATGAGTGGCACAATTCTAGAATTTCCATCAACTACAGGTTTACATACAGTAAGTTGACTGTGCATTTAAACAGCCTGGAAAATTCCAGATAATGATGTCATGGCTTTAGAACATTCTGATAGGCTAATTGACATAATTTGAATCAATTGGAGGTTTACCTGTGGATGTATTTCAAGGCCTAGACCTCAGAAATCAGCCAAGACCTAAGAAAAACAATTGTAGACCTCCACAAGTCTGGTTCATCCTTGGGAGCAATTTCCAAACACCTGAAGGTACCATGTTCACCTGTACAAACAATAGTACGCAAGTATAAACACTATGGGACCACGCAGCCGTCATACCGCTCAGGAAGGAGACGCGTTCTGTCTCCTAGAGATGAACGTACTTTGGTGCGAATAGTGCAAATCAATCCCAGAACAACAGCAAAGGACCTTGTGAAGATGCTGAAGGAAACTGGTACAAAAGTATCTATATCCACAGTAAAACGAGTCCTATAATCGACATAACCTGAAAGGCCGCTCAGCAAGGAAGAAGACACTGCTCCAAAACTGCCATAAAAAAAAGCCAGACTACGGTTTGCAACTGCACATGGGGACAAAGATGGTACTTTTTGGAGAAATGTCCTCTGGTCTGATGAAACAAAAATAGAACTGTTTGGCCATAATGACCATCGTTACGTTTGGAGGAAAAAGGGGGATGCTTGCAAGTCGAAGAACACCATCCCAACCGTGCTTTGCTGCAATAGGGACTGGTGCACTTTACAAAATAGATGGCATCATGAAGATGGAAAATTATGTGGAATGTGTGTGTGAGCATGGAGGCCTACAAACCTGACTCAGTTACACCAGCTCTGTCAGGAGGAATGGGCCAAAATTCACCCAATTTATTGTGGGAAGCTTGTGGAAGGCTACCCAAACATTTGGCCTGAGTTAAACAATTTAAAGGCAATGCTACCAAATACTAATTGAGTGTATGTAAACTTCTGACCCACTGGGAATGTGATGAAAGTAATAAAGCTGAAATAAATCACTCTACTATTATTCTGACATTTCACATTCTTAAAATTAAGTGGTGACCCTAACCAACCTAAGACAGAGAATTTTTACTAGGATTAACTGTCAGGAATTGTGAAAAACTGAGTTTAAATGTATTTGGCTAAGGTGTATGTAAACGTCCGACATCAACTGTTTAAGTAGATGAAATGTGCATGAACAGCACTCATGTGACAAGCCGATCAAGGCCTATCACAGCCCTAGTTCCTGTTTAGTCATTATTGCACTTAGGGCTGGATTCAATCCGTAGCGCCAAAGATCAGCGTTGAAATGTAAAAGTAATTTCCAATTGAGCCGACATATGCAGCATCTACTGCGAATGCAGTCTCCGCTAACGTGGAAACATTGTCTTTAAATTTAAATCTGGCTATAACGCTGATCTATGGCACCTCGAATTGAATCCAGCCCTTGGTAGTTCTGCAACCCATTCAAACCTGAATAGATAAGTGAAATAGATAGAGAAAGTTCTATAGAATTGACTTGTTTGCTCCACCAGGCATTGAATGGATTCAATTTGGGAAGAGAAGCAAATTACACAACAGCATGTATTTTAGTGGCACAAATGCTAATTCAGTTTATCGCTGGTGTAACAAAAGATGTTGGCTGCTTTGCATCTTTAAAATGTCTGTTGTGTTCCCATTCCCCTCCTGTGTACGGAAAAGAGCAGTAGAACACTGATTAGAAGAAATCTTTTTGGTAAAGCTACAGAATAACCATTGAGGTCAGTTTTTGCGTCCCAAATGGAACCCTATTCCCTATTTAGTGCACTACTTTTGACCAGGGCCCATAAGGAGTAGAGTGCCATTTGGGATGCATTCCAGGTCAAAGATCAAGTAGAGAAATTCACTAGATCATTATAAACTATAGGAGATTAACAAGAAGGGCACCAAAGGGTAAATCCCCCACTAAAAGAACAATTAAAATGTATATTGAATGAATTCCAATGAGGTTATGATAACCTCAAAGAGGTGATATGATTTTACTGTTGCATATATTTTTTTCTGAGCAGACCTGGGCTTCAACTACTTCAAAGATCGATTGCCTGTTTGAGCTTGCATGGTTCAATCCAAAAATAGAAAAGTCCCACAATTGCAATCCAGCCCAACCGGCCCTACAGGCTAACTCAAGCAAACGCTGAAAGTATTTGAAAATGTTTGTAATATTTGTAAGTATTCAAACCCAGGTCTGTTTCTGATTCATTTACTCCATCCAATGTTGAACGAATACGTTCTTCGTAAAGTTAGTCATAAATCCCACAGTGCTCAAGCCGAGGTTAAACACTCCAAAATGTTTAAAGTTATCTTTATCGTGCTTTTCTTTTTCTTTTCTTAACATTTCTTTCTATGTACTGTATGTGTGTATCGCACCTCACTTTATTAAATCCCACCTGACAATACATTAGTCTCCCACTCAAACGTGAGCTAAGTAGGTTCTCCGCCGCTGTGGGTAAGAGGTGCACTGTGGATATTGGGTTAGACCGCGTCCGTCTCCAACACCTGCATCAGACAGGCGGGCATTAGCTCACAATGCCCGCTGCGCTGCCTGTCCGCACAGATGAGTACCTCATGGTTCTGACACCAAATGCCATTTTCTTCGCTACATTTCCAGAGCCCCTGCCGTTCCTGCATGCCGGCATGCCAATTAAGTCGTCAACCTGTGACATTTAGAAGATTTTCCAGCAACCTGGCTTGCCCGCCCACCTTTAACCACACGGGCGAAAGGGACGGGAGGGAGGCGGGGATCGATCCTGGTCTTATAAAAAAAAAAATACTCCCTGGAAGTGAATAGTGACACAGAAGAGGCTCCTATTTGTTCCTAATGGCCGCTGTGGATTGTTAGTGTGAGCCAGGCCGCCAGGGAGAAGATTAGGGCATCCCGGAGACCGGGATGGGGAAAGGTTGGGTCATGGCCCCAATGAGCAGCGTGTTTGATTGCTGTTATACCCCTGAAAGGGGGGGGGGGGGGTATATGAGAAACGATTCACACTGACACGTAGCATCAGTGGCTCTTCAGTCAGTTGTCATTAAGAATTGCATAAAAGCCTCATTCACATGTGTATTCCTACGCATTACTAATCAAGCTCCGTACAAACATCAATGTAGCACACAGATGATCATATTATCACATTCACATGAAGTATTAGAATATTATTTACGATACTGTATTAATATCAGTGATGTAGTGGTAAAAAAAAATGTGGGTAATGGGTCAACCTCAAACTTCAGTGGTCGATCGGAATAAGATGAACAACCGCCGATAAATGAAAACGTATTACGTAGAACTGTTTTGTTGGCATTTTGATAGCATTTTAACTGATTAGAGGGGAATCGCGCACCTGGTGTCCCAGGTCTAAATCAGTCCCTGATTAGAGGGGAATCACCCACCTGGTGTCCCATGTCTAAATCAGTCCCTGATTAGAGGGGAATTACCCACCTGGTGTCCCAGGTCTAAATCAGTCCCTGATTAGAGGGGGAATCACATACCTGGTGTCCCAGGTCTAAATCAGTCCCTGATTAGAGGGGAATCACCCACCTGATGTCCCAGGTCTAAATCAGTCCCTGATTAGAGGGGAATCATCCACCTGGTGTCCCATGTCTAAATCAGTCCCTGATTAGAGGGGAATTACCCACCTGGTGTCCCAGGTCTAAATCAGTCCCTGATTAGAGGGGGAATCACATACCTGGTGTCCCAGGTCTAAATCAGTCCCTGATTAGAGGGGAATCACCCACCTGATGTCCCAGGTCTAAATCAGTCCCTGATTAGAGGGGAATCATCCACCTGGTGTCCCAGGTCTATACCAGGCCCTGATTAGAGGGGAATCACCCACCTGGGCGATGGGGAGATGTTGATATTGAAACACGTCTTCTTTATAAGTTCCTAACTTGTTTGAGAAGATTAGTACAGATTTTCTCAGGGGACCCCGACCTCAGGTTTGGGAACCACTGTACTAAACTCTCTTTCTGCTCCTCTTCCTCCTGCATGAATTGAAGACTGCCTCAGCCTCACCAATGAGTGCTACATCACAGTCTGTCACAGTAGCCCACTCGCTGTAAAGCAAAGTTATTATTATTATTTAAATTAGAGCAAATTACAGGAGGTCCGGACCTTTGTGTCCTCATATGTAAAAAATAATAATAATATGATTGTCACTTACACCAGATAGGTATAGTGAAATGCAGTATGTTGTTTAACAATAGTAGTATGGCACCCCTAGAGCAAATTAGAGTTAAGGGCCTAGCTCAAGGGCACATCGACAGATTTGTCCACCTTGGGAATTTGAACCAGCAACCTTTCAGTTACTGGCCTAACACTTTAAACGCTATGCTACTTGCCGTCTAAATGTAGTTACAGCCCTGAAAGGGTCTGCACCAAAGACTCCTAAAGCACAATCTGTAAACACACTTACCAGTTACAAACATATACTATTCTCCAAAATCACAACATGCCTGTTATGTCCGTATATGCCTCCTTGATATATACAGTAGGGACTTTGAAAGAGATTCAGAGAGACCTCTTGCTGTGTTCGACTTCCTCTCTCATTCCCTCGCTCTCATTTTCTCTCTCTTCTCTCTCGCTCTGGTTTGTGCTCTTTGGTAAACATGAAGTGAAGCCTCAGATCCATTCCTCATCACGTCTTCCCTCTGACTTCCTTGTTGAGTGTTTATTGTTTCTGAGTGATTCTGCCTGGACGAGTGGGGGTGGATGAGTTTGCTGTGTGTGCGTGCGTGCGTATTTGTGCGTCCGTCTCTAGATCTAAAACTCATTTCTATGGAAATGATTCAAACTGCTTAAGAGAGACAAAAAGTCGGAATTGTCTGCCATTAGGCAGGGATGGTAGCTTAAGTCGGTGTAGTGTTCAGCATCAGTCAGTCCCTGTGTTGAGCATACGTACACGTACACACACACACACACACACACACACACACCCTCTCAGGAAGATTTCAAGAGCTTACCACATGCATGCAGTGTGCTCCCATCTGAGACCCATGTGTACGGTTACATTTTTTGCCATGATGCATTTGGCCATAGGACAGTGGGGGAAACACAAGACCAGAGTGAAGGGCGATGCTTCTCGATGACCCAGGTATGACAAACGGCTTTGGGGAAGAGGTGCCGCTCACGGGGGAATTAGGTGCCAAAGTAATTGAGGGGACTGAAAGACATTTTCCTCTTGGCTAATGGGGCGAAAAGCCCCTCGTCCATTTTTCTCGGCCATATATTGAAACCAAATACTATGGTGTCTGTTCCTAGCAATGATTCAAACCAGCCGCGACTCTAGTGCAACATCTTTCCCCAACCCCACTACTAGAGCCATTTCAGAAAAGACTCATGTGTACTATTTGTGTTGATGACTTGGCAATGAAGCCTAGCAATTTGCAGTGTTCCTCTGTGCTAATTTGTCATTGGAAAAAAACAAAATAGAAACTCTAAATTCTCCGTTGTAGCCTGTGGGGAGGCTGGTGTAAACAAACAAAATCAACTTCCCCTTTTCAGAGAAGAAATGCATCCAAATATTTACAGAAATCAGATGTAAAGTAAAGCTGTAGTATAACTTCAGTTTCTTAAGAAGCGTAGGCTTCTTATACATCTGATATTTGCTTTCCTCTTTAGCACTTACTTGCATTCAACATGAACATACAAAACGCACACGCGCGCACAAAAGAACGGTTGTCTTTGTGAGTGCGACCCTCATTTCACATCGTCTGTGACTGACTTCACACAAACAGGGGAAAGTGCAATCTCGACTGCAGTGGCATTCATACACACTCCTGCATTCAGGCCTTTTGATCTTCAGATTTAAGCGGAATAAACGACCCGACAACCACTGAAGTCAAACCTCACACATTCAATATGAAATACTCCTTATCAGTCATCTGATATTACAATCCAAGACAACTCCATTGTCCCTTGTGTGCCGGCCCAACCCCCGACATCACTTTTAAACACTATGCAAAAGGTCTTACTGTTAATTACAATGTTATTTGTCACATGCACCGAATACAACAGGTGTAGACCTTAACGTGAAATGCTTACTTCACAAGCAGAGTGAGAAAATTAAATGCTTACGAACAGTGCAGAGTGAGAAAATATTTTCGAAATAAACTAAAGTAAAAAAGAAAGAAAGTAAGAATAAAATAACCATAACGAGGCTGTGTACAGGGGGTACCGGTACCGTCAATGTGCGGGGGTATGCGCCAGTGGAGGTCATACGTACATGTAGGTAGGGGTAAAGTGACTATGCATTGACAATAAACAGTGAGTAGCAGCAGGGTAAAAAAAGGGGGTCAATGCAAATAGTCCGGGTAGCCATTTGATTAACTGTTCAGCAGTCTTCTTATGGCTTAGGGGGTAGAAGCTGTTAAGGAGCCTTCTTTGACCTAGAATTCAGCCTCTCCACATCGCCCATTCTGTCACACCTCTGTGAAGCAGTAGGTGATGTTGTGATGATATTCAAGACAGAGCTATGCATGCAAAGATTGACAGATATTTAGATTGTTATTTTCAATACTCAAATGACAATACATTTATACACAATTGACTAAAATGTCATTAATTCTTGCATCATTGCCAGCAACATACCACACTGCATACCACTGCTGGCTTGCTTCTGAAGCTAAGCAGGCTTGGTCCTGGTCAGTTCCTGGATGGGAGACCAGATGCTGCTGGAAGTGGTGTTGGAGGGCCAGTAGGAGGCACTCTTTCCTCTGGTTTAAAGAAAATGCCCCATGGCAGTGATTGGGGACACTGCCCTGTGTAGGGTGCTGTCTTTCAGATGGGATGATAAACATGTGTCCTGACTCTGAGGTCATTAAAGAGCCCATGGCACTTATCACGAGAGTAGGGGTGTTAACCCCAGTGTCCTGGCTAAAATTCCCAATCTGGCCCTCAAACCATCAGTCACCTAATAATCCCCAGTTTACAATTGGCTCATTCATCCCCCTCCTCTCCCCTGTAACTATTCCCCAGGTCGTTGCTGCAAATGAGAATGTTTTCTCAGTCAATTTACCTGGTAAAATAACGGATAAATAAAATAAAGAAATTATGATACTACATACCAGTGTGGCAGTTGTACGTAATGGTTCTTAAAACCTCTAAAGGAATAGACCCTTTCTTGCAATTTTGGCCTGAAATGACATACCCGAAGCAAGAATAGGCATATTCTTGGTACCAGGCAAGTTCAAATTCGTATTTTCTATGACAGCCTAGGAACTGCCTGTTCAGGGGCAGAATGACAGATTTGTACCTTGTCAGCTTGGAGGTTTGAACTTGCAACCTTCCGGTTACTAGTCCAACGCTCTAACCACTAGGCTACCCTGCCACCCCAATTTGAAAAAAAAGTTTGAAAGGAATCACTTTGAAGTTTGTGGAAATGTGAAAGGAATTTAGGCTAACACAATAGATCTGGTAAAAGATAATACAAGGAAAGAAAAAAAACGTTTTTTTTTTTTTTTTTTGTACCATCATCTTTGAAATGGAAGAGAAAGGCCACTAGATGGTAGCAGTGTATGTGCAAAGTTTTAGATTGACCCAATGAACCATTGCATTTCTGTCAAAAATGTTTTATCAAGACTGCCCCAATGTGCCTAATTTGTTTATTAATAACGTTTCATTTTCAAAATTGTGCACCCTCAAACAATAGCATGGTATTCTTTCACTGTAATAGCTACTGTACATTGGACAGTGCAGTTAAGATTAACAAGAATTTAAGCTTTCTGCCAATATCAGATGTCTATATCCTGGGAAATGTTCTTGTTACTTACAACCTCATGCTAATCGCATTAGCCTACGTTAGCTCAACCGTCCCGTGGAAGGGACACCGATCCCGAAGAAGTTCAATGTGCCTCATTAATTAAGGTAGAGACATCGCATCCGCCTACGTTGCGCTTCCGCATCTGCGGTGAAAGGTGGCATAGCTAGAGCGGTGTTTGTCAGACCATGAGACATCCCCAAAAATCAGTCTTCTCACTAAAACTTCTGTAGCGTTCTAAAAACTATGGAAAGAGGAGACTCTCACGAGCATGGTGATGTTCTCCATTTTGCTCTACGACTCCCACAAGTGTCACGGGACTGGTCTGAGGATAACCGGTAAAACATTTTATGGAAGTATGAAGGTAGTTTTGTGCCTACCCAAAAAAGTGGTTAAATATGTGTAAAAAAAAATTATATATTTCCTGAGCTTTCTTATATCTCCTAGACATAGAACACACTTCAAAAGCTTGTTTCTTATGTGTTATTCAATGTGTTTCTCTGGGCTATAGTAGATAATATTTGGTTTAATTATTTGTTTTATATATTTTTGATACCTAAAGTGGTCCTAAAATTCTAAATCTAATAGCTAAATGAGCCATAGTATGACCATCTTAATACAGCTTAAAACAAAATACCCCACCCACTTAGGTTGCCTTGTTAAACCCTGTTCATTCTCTTAAATGAAATACCATGACGGTTTTCTCATTTGCTGGGAATCTTGTTTAACATTTCTGATACAACATACTTTGGTTATATCTTTATCAACTTACTACATACCCCTTAAAAAATGTATATATATATTTCTTATGTGCATGGTGTGCTATTAGCATGCTAACACTCATTAAGACAGATGGGTAGAATAGCAAGAATAGCTAGCCATCGCTAGCATTCACTGGTTGAAGTAGCTTCTGGTTGTAATGGAGTGGTCTGGTAACTATGACATGAATATTTACAGTATATACAGTGCATTTGGAAAGTATTCAGAACCCTTGACTCTTTCCACATTTTGCTACATTACAGCCTTAGTCTAAAATCAATTAAAATGTTTTTTTCCCCCTCAATCTACACACAATATCCCATAATGACAAAGAAAAAACAGTTTAGACATTTTTGCTAACGTATTAAAAATAAAAAAACAAATAACTTATTTACATAAGTATTCAGACCCTTTGGTATGAGACTCGAAATTGAGCTCAGCTGCAACCAGTTTTCGTCGATCGTCCTTGAGATGTTTCTACAACTTGAGTCCACCTGTAGTAAATTCAATTGATTGGACATGATTTGGAAAGGCACACACCTGTCTATGTAAGGTCCCACTGAAGATACTGAGTGGCATATTAAGTGTTCATCTACCTGGGTTTTCCCTTATCTTCTTACAAGTCTGAGTTTTAAGACATTTACATTTGGAAAAGACGGGAGACTAATTAATAATAGAGATTTGGGTGAGGGGTGGGAGGGAGAAATGTGGACATGAATAATAATGAAAGTTCATGTCCTGGACCTGGCATGGCTAAGCAGCTAATTATGCTACTTCACCTAGAAGTCATCCATCTTGGCTCTTGCCGACAGAGACACACCATGAATAACCATGTCGAAGCACTACTAAAACACAGGTACTGCTGAGACTGAGGCTGTCCTAATATGGACACCATACAAACGTACAAATTAGGTAGACTCGCTCCAAGATGGTGAATGCGATGCCTCAGGCCTCAACACTGTCTGGATGGAGAGCTAGCTGAGAAGGACTTTGAATTATTGACATTTGTCTTTCTCACATCCGCTCAGTGAATGAGAACTTAAATAGTACAACTAGCTCTGTTCTCTATATTCTCTGCGGAACAAGAGGCTATTGAATTTGTGAGAATACTGTAATAAAGACAGATTCGGAATTGGATCTTTTTCTACTCTAACTTTTCCCATGTATTGCATTTGTACAAGCAATTGTATTTTTTGTTTTGTTTCTCAAGGTCACAAGAACACGGTGGATTGAGATTGGGTAACATTGTGGACTCTGAGTAGGGATGAGGCTGGGGTTAGTTTTAGATACTTTATTTGAAAGAGCTTTCAGACAGTACGTCTTTGAAAATGCTAATAAGGGTATAGCAGAACCATTATATGCGCGCAGCTCACTGAGACTAAGGTATTATAAATACAACATACTGTAATACTCTGTATTTGCACAGCTCATAGAGGACAGTAAACAACCTGTTTACAGCAACAAACCAACATACATTTACAGCCACAGTTAAACACACTGGGCAAACAATGATATGCTCAAAACCAACATTAGCCTTTTCAATTGATAGAAACCTGGATTTCTCCTTTAGACAAGTTAAAAGCAGAAGTAATCATGAATAATAAATGTAACAATCTACCAATTAAAATTGAAGGCTGTATTCCAAACCAAACTCTTTGGGGTGAGATGTCAAGAGAGGTCAAACTGTATCACTATGGATGCTTACTACCTAATGCAAAGCTCACTTTCTTTACTACCCACTGCAAAGCTCACTTTTCTTTCCAACCGAACTGTTTGCCTTAAAAACTGAGGTCTTAACAGATGCTGTGCCTCCTCGACTGGCAGCTACTTGGCATACAGCGTGCCAGGAAACCCAGCAGATCTCCTATGGTTCGCTGGGGCCTGTATGAGCTCGGTGCACAGCAGGTAATTGAAGGCGCAGCTGGAGAGCGCTAGTCATTCGCCCTCGCCCCGTGCATGGAGAGGTTGTCGACACCGCGGATCTCCAACAAGAGACGAAAGCAGCTGGGGTCTCGGGAGTGCCGGCAATAGGGGGAGAGAGAAAATTAAAGAGAGGAAAGAGGAGCTCTCAGCAGATCCGGTGACCCATGACACCAGCTTCTTCAACCATTGGGGACGGCATGAAAAACATGCGCCTAAAGAGATTGGAGAGAGAGAGACTGAATCTGCCCATTGGGAGAGAGAGAGGTGAAGGGAGGTAAAGCAAACTATATTACACTGAGAACAGATTGAAATGGAAAGCAGAGCACAGAGGTGGTGCTTCTGAATGAGGGATAAGGGGCTTATGTGATGCAACTCCTCATGATAGAGATACTCTCCACGGACACAGGAGAAGATAAGTTAGGTGACGGGAGGAGCATGACCCATTCTCACCCCCACTTCACTTGTACATGTGTACTTGTCTGTAGAGATGGCTTGAGGCCTCTGACTGGTCTCTGCATAAAATGCATACAACCCTTCTGCATTTTATGATGATTTTGTGACGTTTATTGTTGGAAAACGTTGAAAAACGTGTTGACATTGTGCCAGTGCTTAGCTAGCTAGCTACATTACTGAATGAGAGGGAGATGCTAGTTCCCTTGCTAGCTTTACCACCCGCCTGTGCTAGTACGTTTAACTAAATAACATAGTTATTGCTTGGAGTCTGAAATGAGCAATTGAATTTGAATGGTTTGAGTATGAATATTTGTCAAATCCATTACAGAAAAGTCAAACTGAAAATGTTTCTCCGGTCTCTTTATTTCTCCTGGTTAGACAATGTACTGTAAAGGTTACATTGTAACTACAAAGTAATTCAAATGTCACTTCACGTTACAATAAGTTTCCTGCTCATGGGTAAGTACATTGTAATTACAGAGTTGGTTGTTAAATATTTTTTTACATTGTGAGTACAATTTAACTTAACTTTATGCCTAATGCTCTCCTGTCTCCTAATTCCTCCTAGTTAGCCTATTCTCTGCAAAGGTCGGGACATTGAAAAAGGCTCAAGTGTACCATTTGTTCCGCCTGAGCGAGCCTGACCACAATTCAGAGATCACTATGAGGACACACAAATGTGTTTAATGGATCGCGGGAAAAGAGCAGGAATAGGCTTTTAGGCTACAGTCCAAGCTATGTCTTCCAATGGTGCTACTGCTGACGGAATCCAAAGATTTTCCAGCGAATAAATGCTACATAGCGCAATGATGTGAATCACACTGCTACTATTTAGATATTTGCGCCTCACAGATTGTGGTTGTTGTGGATGGCTGTTCACAAATGTATATGTACTTTAATCCAAAAATTGTTGAATTGAAATAGTTGAACCTCTACAAGATCTGTGCCCCCCCAGGACGGTTGAGCTAACGTGCGCTAATGTGATTAGCATGAGGTTGTAAGTAACAAGAACATTCTTTGTGTTATCTTGTAATCAGATGGAATGTATTTTATTCTCCTACATTAATTTCACATTTCCACAAACTTCAAAAGTGTTTCCTTTCAATTGGTATCAATATAATGCATATACTTGCTTCAGGTCCGTAGCTACAGGCAGATAGATGTCATATTAGGCGAAAATTGAAGAAAAAAAGTGTCCGATCTTTGCTACTTATCAATCATTGTTTTTGTGACCAGTGGACAGCCAGTGAAAAATGAGCTCTTGCAACAGCTGCCTAATGTGGATCCCAGCCCAAGGAGTGAAAGTTTGAGGGAGTTCCTCCATAGTATTGTGCTCCATACTGTCAAAAACTTGATTAATTTAAGACACGAGTGGAGCTTTTATTGCTCAATTGAATTCATGCTGATTTAAAATAATAATAATAATAATAATAATAATTGGCCTAATGAACTAATGGACCAACACTCAAACTCACACTTTTGATAGATTTAAAACAGATGCAAATTATTGTGATATCAAAGTGTCACCAACAAAAATGTAAATAATAGGCCTATAGCAAATCCAGCATATATTTTTTTCACATTCAAATTTCACTTTTTGGTAGTGCTCAAAGCATGTCATTCCATGAGAGCAGTACCTCCTTTTTCAACTCGAAGCAATGAGCCCAAAATTATAAACAGAGTAGGCTAATTAATCCTTCGTTTTTGGGTTATGCTCAGGTTAAACAATTTGTCCCTAATCTATATTTCCAGATTTCCATGTCCTATTCTTGAAGATCAAGGGGTATTACATTAATTGGAATGACTGGAAATGTGACAGAGTTTGGTTTATAATGTAAAGATATAGCCTAATCGTATTATTAGCTGTATTAAAGTAGAAAGCAACGGGATAGAAGAAGCCTACATAACCAACCTATAAAGTAAAATGGCGGCAGGCAGCCTAGCAGTTAAGAGCATTGGGCCAATAAACAAAAGCTCACTGGTTTGAATCCCGAGCTAACTAGGTAAAACATCTGTCAATATTCCATTGAGCGAGGCACTTAACCCTAATTGAGCCTGTAAATTGCTCAGGATATGAGCATCTGCTAAATGGCGTAAATGTCAAATGCAAGATCCAGCTATGTAAACTCTAATATTGATTTATCCTGCAATAGATGTCATTAAATTGGTAACAATCCATTTAGTCTTTCTCTAACGTAAATCAGATTACGTTACTGAGTTTTTGGTAATACCAAAATTACGTTACTGATTACAATTTTAGACCGTTAACTAGTAACTGTAATGGATTACATTTAGAAACTAACCAACCCTGAATGGGTGGGGAGAGCTCCCATTTCACTCCCAATATTCCATAAATGAGACATTGTAAAAGAAATCGTGTTTAATAGTGTCGGCATAATCACTTTGCAGTAGCTTTTCCCCCCTTGTCCTTTTCATTTCCTTCTCTTTTACCGTGTGGATTTTTAACACATTACACATGCAGAGTAAATTACCTTTCAGAAAAGTTTTTTGGGGCAGAAGTTTGAAATTGAAATAAAACCTGGGCCGTCTCGACGGGAAATGCATTTAGTCTTTAATCATACACTCATCTGATAAAGATTGCAGGGAATAATGAATAATCTGACGGTCTGGGTTAGGCAGATGAAGACCATTGGTGATGACGAGCAGGTGAATGGAATAGTGAAGCTGTAGCACAGACTTAAAGAGAACATATTCTCTCTCTATGTGCTGCACTTTGAATATATTGGAGAGTAATGTTGGGTAACACTTCCTTTGAAGGTTATTATTTATCTGAAAATTAGAAGACTGGTGAGGATACTGAGCAGGTGAATGGTATCCCAGTGCTGCTGTAGCACAGGTGTAAAGATGACATATTGGCAGTGTCCCAATCCAAAGGCAATTGCCTGCTGCCCACCAGCCTCGAAAGACACCTACATTAGTAGGTAGCACTTTCCAGTAGGTAACTGCCATTTAAGACGGGATTCGAAGGTAGTTTCACGTGACAACATGTTCGCATTCCACCGAACGTGAACAACTAGTGCTAGCAATTCCGTTTACAACTACCACAAAATGGAAATATCTGACACAAATAAAAAGTAACAGAATCGATCTCCTCAGTACCTGCTCATGAATTAAGTCGGCACCGACCAGAATTATTATCCTACAGTATAGGGTCCTCCTCTCTCATAATGCTTGGTCTGCAGCGCCATCTTTGTGGATATGACAGGTAAGCTTGCATGCATCTCTTTGAGACAGCTTATTTAGCTATTTTACTGACTGTTTAAGAATGATTAATAGCCAGAATAGTGGTGTTTCACTGGGAAGCTAATATTGCATTAGAAATGCTAATGTTTGTATGAGTAGGCTTAGATTGTGATTAATTTATACAACTACCACACATGTGCATAATATTAAATGACAATGATGTTCAGGGTAACAAGGTTTTACATTCGTTGATAACGAATACTGAAAGGTGATATGACGCAAACTAACAACATAAGAAGGCCCAGGCTAATTCAAATCAAATGTTATTTGTCACATGCACCGAATACAACAGGTATGTAGACCTAACCGTGAAATGCTAACTTACAAGATCTTAACCAACAATGCAGTTAAGAAAAAATAAGAGTTTAGTTCATTTAGAAAATATATTTGAAAGTTTTAAAAAAGCAACAATAAAATAACAATAAAAAAGTCCATATATAGGGGGTACTAGTACCGAGTCAATATGCAGGGGTACAGGTTAGTCAAGGTAATTGAGGTAATATGTACAGTTGAAGTTGGTAGTTTACATACACCTTAGCCAAATACATTTAAACTCAGTTTTTCACAATTCCTGATATTTAATCCTAGTAAAAATTCCCTGTCTTAGGTCAGTTAGGATCACCACTTTATTTTAAGAATGTGAAATGTCAGAATAATAGTAGAATGATTTATTTCAGCTTTTATTACTTTCGTCACATTACCAGTGGATCAGAAGTTTACGTACACTCAATTAGTATTTGGTAGCATTGCCTTAAATTGTTTAACTTGGGTCTTGAGCCTTCCACAAGCTTCCCACAATAAGTTGGGTGAATTTTGGCCCATTCCTCCTGACAGAGCTGGTGTAACTGAGTCAGGTTTGTCAGCCTCCTTGCTCGCACACGCTTTTTCAGTTCTGCCCACAATTTTTCTATAGGATTGAGGTCAGGGCTTTGTGATGGCCAATCCAATACTTTTATTTTGTTGTCCTTAAGCCATTTTGCCACAACTTTGGAAGTATGCTTGGGGTCATTGTCCATTTGAATGCTGAGCTGTAGTCAATGAACAGCATTCTCACGTAGGTTTTCATTTTGTCCAGGTGGGAAAGGGCAGTATGGAGTGCAATAGAGATTGCGTCATCTGTGCATCTGTTGAGGCGGAATGCGAATCGGAGCTAGTCTAGGGTTTCTGGGATGATGGTGTTGAGGTGAGCCATGACCAGCCTTTCAAAGCACTTCATGGCTACAGACGTGAGTGCTACAGGTCGGTAGTCAGTTAGGCAGGTTGTTGGGCACATGGACTATGGTGGTCTGCTTGAAACATGTAGGTATTCCAGACTCAGTCAGGGACACTTGCCAGTTGGTCAACGCATACTCTGAGTACACATTCTGGTAATCTGTCTGTCCGTGCGGCTTTGTGAATTTTGACCCGTTTAAAGGTCTTACTCACAATGGCTATGGAGAGTGTGATCAACAGTCGTCCGGAACAGCTGGTGCTCTAATGCATGCTTCAATGTTTCTTGCCTGGTCTGGTAGGCTCGTGTCACTAGGCAGCTCGCGATTGGGCTTCCCTTTGTAGTCCGTAATATTTTGCAAGCCCTACCACATCCAACGAGCGTCAGAGCCGGTGAAGTAGGATTCAATCTTAGTCCTGTATTGATGCTTTGCCTGTTTGATGGTTTGTCTGAGGGCATAGAGGGATTTCTTGTAAGCGTTCGGGTTAGTCAAAGCCTTGAAAGCGGCAGCTCTACTCTTTAGCTCAGTGCATATGTTGCCTGTAATCCATGGCTTCTGGTTGGGATACGTACGTAGGTCACTGTGGGGATGACGTCATTGATGCACTTATGTATGAAGCCGGTGACTGATGTGGTATACTCAATGCCATCAAATGAATCCCGGAACATATTCCAGTCTGTGCTAGCAAAACAGTCCTTTACCTTAGTATCTGCGTCACCTGTCCACTTCCGTAGTGAGCGAGTCACTGGTACTTCCTGCTTTGGTTTTTGCTTGTATGAAGGAATCAGCAGGATAGAATTATGGTCTGATCTTTCAAATGAAGGGCGAGGATAGCTTTGTATGCATCTCTTTGTGTTGAGTAAAGGTGGTCTAGAGTTTTGTTCTCTGTTTGAACATGAGACTTGCTGGTAGTAATGAGGTAAAACAGATTTAAGTTTTCCTGCATTAGAGTCCCCGGCCACTAGGAGCACCGCCTCTGGATGAGCATTTTCATGTTTGCTTATGGCCTTATACAGCTCGTTGAGTGCGGTCTTAGTGCCAGCATAGATTTGTGGTGGTAAATAGGCAGCTAAGAAAAATATAGATAAACTCTCTCGGTAAGGAGTGTGGTCTACAGCTTATCATGAGGTACTCTACCTCAGGCAAGCAAAACCTTGAGACTTCTTTAATATTAAATTTTGCGTACCAGCTGTTATTGACAAATAGACACAGACCATCAGCTCTCGTCTTACCGGAGGTAGCTGTTCTGTCTTGCCGATGCATGGAAAACCCAGCCAATTATATATTTTCCATATCGTCGTTCAGCCTTACTCTGTGAAACATAAGTCTCGAACGGAGATCATCCAGTTTATTCTCCAATGATTGAACGTTGGCCAATAGGACGGATGGTAGAGGTGGGTTACCCACTCGCCGACTAATTCTCACACGGCACCCGGATCTGCGTTCCCTGTATCGGCGTCTCCACTTCATGCGAATGACGGGGATTTGGGCTTGGTCCGGGAGCAGCATTTAATCCTTTGCTTCTGACCGTTAAAGAAAACAGGTACGTCCAGTTCCAGGTGAGTAATTGTTGTTCTGATATCCAGAAGCTATTTTCGGTCACAAGTGACGGTGGCAGAAACATTATGTACAAAATAAGTTACAAACAATGCGAAAAGACACACAAAATAGCACAATTGGTTAGGAGCCAATAAACTCTCATTTTAAGCTAAATGCATTGGTAACAAATACTGGCATGTGATAAAGGATAACATGTCCAATATAATTATATAAATGCATATCAAACAGGAATTCATTTTCAATTAAATGAATAGAGCATTGTAATATTGATGACTTTCTCTCTCCTTGCAGGGTTTTTAGACAGATGAACAACAGGCACCAGATGCCCAAGCCTCAAAACCAAAAACATGTGGACACCAACACTTGTCATTTTGAATAAATATTAACATTTGTGTTGGTTTTCCTGTATCTGTGCATGAATCCTTAAAACACAGTCCATTGTACAAAATAAGTAAACGAGGGACATCTCCAGGAGATTAACCTCCAACATTCATAAACCTGAGAGGCACATGAGGGCAAATTTTGTCATGACCGCCACAGTTTCTCTTATACACAGGACAGGAGTTTACATGTTTTTGTTCCAGCCCTTTTCAACATCTAATTTCAACTAATTGTGGTCTAAATTGAAGACTTGTCCACAGTGCAATGCCCTGGGACAGAAAATCAGTTCTGTATTTTAGAATGAGCTCCATAAATTACAATGTCCTGACAAATCTGCATGATTAACAACTACATGGGTGAATCTAATATTATCGTTCTTTACATCTATCTGCAGGCTGTCAGAGTGATATGTCCTTCAACTTTGAACAAGCAGAGACAAGGGGGGAGAAATTAACCTTAGTCCTGGTTAAAGTTGTTGAAGCCACAACTACCTTTATTAATGTGCAATCGTTTTGTTAACAATTTTGCATATTTTAGGCTTGTTCAGTTGTTTACAGTAAGAGTAGAATAACTGAGTCTCTAATTTCAACTAGTAACACCAAACCCAACAGAAAGTTGGCTAATGTTAACGTTAGGTAAACAGACAATGCTAGCTAGCAAGCAAGCTTGCTGAAACAGAGTCATCTACAGAATGTACAAATAACTTGGCTGGCTAGCATGCCTAGAATGAACAGAACACAGCTGGTTGCATGTCCTACATTTTTCATCAGATGTTGTAAAATATATATATATATTTCTTACCTCCAAACAAGTCTGGCAGGACTGTTTTCTTCTGTCCCTGAAAACAAATGTGTAAAAAAATATTTGCTCCATGTCCTTACTGGCTAGCAATGATTCACACATTGCCGAATCTACGACTGGGCCTAGTTAGTTTAGTTGTTCATCTCTAAACAGCCGATAAGCATGACGAGATTGCCTACTAACGTTAGCTAGCTATTGCGACCCATGTGCTAGCAAGCTTGGCAACGGGCTTGGTAAACAACGGTTACTCAACGTTTGAATTGAAAATTCATAAGAAAGTAATTTGTTGAAAATTTTTAACGTCATTTGGTGAATACATAACATTATACTTACATTTTGAAGTTATTCATTATTCTTCTGGAAAATGTTCTCTCAAGCGGGGACTTGTGTCTGCCATTAATTCAGACTTTTTCCAGAATTTTCCGTGCGCCACAAGGTGTTATGTGATAGCCTCCCCGGAGAAGGATTACATGGGATGCTGCTTTCAGCATTTGAATGTACTTTGGGATTGGGACACAGACATTGTGTCTATATGAGCTGTACTTAAAATATTGGAGAGTAATGTACATTGTTATTTGTCTGAAAGTAAGAAGACCAATGGTGACGCTGTGCAGGTGAATGGTAGCACTGCTGTACCAACTAATTAAACATAACATTATGAATCTCTATGTGCTGTACTTTAACTATTGGAGAGTACTGTACATTAACATTTATCTGAATGTCAGAAGAGCAATGCTACGCAGGTGAATGGTAGTGCTGCTCTACCACATAATTAATTATTTGCTGTATGTAACAGAGTTGGATTGCTAATCTCATTCCTCAACTTGAAGTATTTTCACCCCCCACTATTGAACTGGTAGCTTTTCGGGGCAGCAGCTGGCTAAAATGTTATTAAGAGGGGTTGTCACTTGTGTTTGCAAGACAGAGGACCGAGATTGCTCCCAGTAAAAGATGTGTTGATGCTCTTTAATTATTTGTTAATTTTCTATTTTCTTTTTTATTTCTTTATTTGTACATTTTTTTTACTTCAGTTCATTTTAGTAAATACTTTCTAACACTTATTTTTCTTAAAAATGAATTGTTGGCTTGTAAGTAAGCATTTTACTGTAAGGTCTTCAGCTGTTGTACTCGCGCATGTGACAAATACAATTTGATTTGGCACACACAAACAGCAGGGTTGGGTTCAATTCGAATTGAAGGCAGTGATTTCAGGAAGTAAAATAAAAATATAATTTAATAATTGAAAACATTTAATTTATTTTCAAAAATTTAAGTAAATCACTTCCTGAATTGACTGCCTTCAATTCGAATTGAACCCACACCTGCTGTTTGTGTGTGAGGGTGAGTGCGCGCGTACATTCCTGCATGCATGTAACATCCCAAAGGTAACAGGCGGTGAGCGGATATAGTTTGACAAAGAAAAAGTATTCTTCTAGCCACGTCTGTCTTTTTGATGGCCCTTACGTGAATGGCAGGCGAGGGAAAAGACAACAAACAAGTCTCCCGGAGAAGAGAAGATGAAAATATTGTGTTTACCGCTCTCGTGATATGATTATCAGTGTGATCTTTCTTTACAAAACTATTTGTTAATCTTTCAGTGGGTAGATCACGTTTGCTGTGTCGCTGATGGACGTGACGGAGGTAGATCCATCTATCATTGCAGACAGCCCATCTTGTTTGGAAATGAAACGGTATATTATTGATTTTGGTACAGACTGATCAATCTCCAATTCCATTTTTTTTCTTACATCTCATAAGCCATCCATCTATATTTCTCCATGGAGCTATCGTTCCCCCTCCCTGGCTAGAACAGCTTTGCTGTGTTACTGTTAGTTGCGTATAATAGGAAGTGTGTGTTTTGTATGCTCGTGTGTGTAGACGTTTGTGCATGTGTGTACATTTATGTGTTCCCAGCTTGTCAAACTAGCCTAATAACATAACACGCAGCAGTAATATTAGTCTTTCAAGGATGACCGACGATGTCCGTAACACTTTTAATCATGTTTTTTCCCCCTCACTCTTTTCCTCAAAGCTTTCAATAATTACTTCCCTTGTGATCGCGCTGTTTAAAGTTCACCCCCATGTGACAAAGCGCCTTCCAAATACAAAGGGAATAAAAACACAGAAAGAGAGAAAGAGAGGCACACAGATCTGCGCGGCACTTCGTAGAGGTTCAAATCCAACACACACAGATCCCTATCACCTGTTCATACTATTTTATAGCACCAACGCTTTCAAAACAAATGGGGTTGAGTGATTAACATTGTCCAACGTTTCGTCCAATGCCTTTTGAATGCCATTATCTCCCTCGTTCTTTTTTTTGGAACGCTGTGGGAATTAATGGAATTGTTGTGATGATGATGTATGGAGGATTCTGGGATAGGACAGATGGGAATGTAATTACGGATGTTACAGGGGCACTGGAAATACTCGCCATAAAAAGGGTTCAAGAAAGCACGACAACACCATCCATCATGCCAGACAACAGTCAGTAAAAATGGAATCAAGGGAATGTGTATTCTTCGCTACATGTTAATTAACTTGAAATTATTTTGGGGTTGGCTTTTGACGTCACAGTTTCTACACTTGAACAATATATATATATATTTTTCTTTGATACCTTTGTGCAAACAATGCGTTCTGTCTGTTACGAGATGCCACCAAGCCATTAGATGGCGCTGCTGTTGTGTATATCTGTGTGATACTATATAGTTCTAGTGAGACAAGTTAGGCATTACTTACTATGCATTGAATGGAGCTGTATGCATGCTACAGAGTGATGCTGATGTACATGCATTCTAATCAACATTCCCTTGCTTGTATAGAATAAACACCATACAAAACTATTTATTTCAACAACTGTCTCATACCATACTGTGATATGTATTGTGTTGAAGTAGACTTATACAACATTTATTTATTTATTTGATATCTTTGTACAACAATGGGTTTCGTTAATTAATTTCAACAACTCTCTCATACCATACTGTGATATGTATTGTGTTGAGGTAGACTTAGGCTATATAAATGTAACTGCTCTACTTGTTAATTTAAATGAAAACCTTTCACTTGGTAATAAGTTTAATCCCACATTTGTTCACCTCATAGGGAGATAATGTATGATAATGTAATCAAGCTTTAAGGTTGAAATAGGGATATTGGAAACTGCCTCCAAAGTTTGACTGTGATGCTTTGAGTATCCTCTAAGCTGGCTTATGGCAGCAAGACAGGAGGGTTATAGGAGATGGGAGATCTGGGCTGTGAGCCAGAGATGGACAGAGGAGGGAGGGAGAGATGGAGGGAGCAGTGGCCCTGAGGCCTAACAGGATCATGGGAAGGTGGGTTCATTCCAGATCACAGTCGCGAGGTGCTTCCCAAATGGCAATATGTTTCTTACATAGTGCACTACTTTTGACCAGAGCCCAATAGGCCCTGGTCAAAAGTAGTGCACTATATAGGGAATAGGGTGTAGTTTGGGACAAAGTCACGGTGTGCTAAACTGAAGGGACGAGTCAGGGATGAAGAAGACAAGAGCATTTTATCCCTCACCCATCTCTTTACCTTCCTTTTTGCCCTTTTCTCTTCTCCTCTCTGCCTGCCCTCACCTCCTCTTTCTACAAGACAATTTGTCTGAGAGGGTGGAAGGAGAGAGACACGGGTCACTGAGAGTTCAAGGGGGGGTTCTATTCGGGACACGAGAAGACAGTTTTGACACATCAGTTCAATAGATAGCCACAAGGGGATGTGTGTACCGTTAGTCTACAAATTAGCATCTTTGACATCTTAATCCCAATCTTAACTATGTGTTTAAAATGCAAAACTGACCCGAGATCAGCATCTAGGAACAACTTCACCCTCCTTTTTTGCTCTTTGGATCAGCACAAAGCATGAGTTATAGGGAATCGATAAGGTTCGGTATCTAAGGGTAATTGCTCATGTAGAGTAATGGAGCATAGATACAGAACAGTTCTCGGTGTGTTTCCATCAATTCGCAGGATGACGAATGAAACACAGAGTAAGTCACGTTTAATTTCTCATGTCCTTTTATCTTCATGATACTCTGCACTCTAGCACCCTGGGAGGAACACTAGTAGAATGTACCTATCCCTCTTAGTAATCTTATAACCAAAGCCTTTTTGTCCTGGAATTCTAATGGAAGGAATGCCAGGAAAAACTAAAGGCCAAGTGGGTAGAAGACCAGGAAAATAATTCCAAGCCCATCCAGAAGATGAATAGACAACGTGATGCACATATATATATATATATATATACACAAACACCCCACTACAACATTCCCGTGTTCTTCCTATCTTGTCTCCGGGAGCTCTCTTCACTCCTGTGGAGAAACCGATAGAAGAACTAGTGATTTGTGTGTCTCACCTCGGGATGTAGAGAGAGAGAGAGAGATTACATTTGACCCCGAGGGACGTGAGTTGAGGACGTGAGAGCATTCTCATTGACATTCATACGCCATTAGCTGAGACACCAGCATCGGTTCCCTAGCTGTGTGATATTATGTTTAAAAAAAATAGTACATATCGTTATGAATGGCAGTTTCACGGTGTGGTCAGGGAAACAGGTAATTGATTAGAACAGGGAACAATTTGCCGTGTGGACGAGCCCACCTGTCTTTCTCTCCTGCAGACCCGCTGCCTTGGGGAGAAGCCCTAAATTAATGAGCTTGCTCCATACTATATGAAGGCAACATAAGGCAACAGCGGAAATCAGCGCTGCCTCATTTAATCTATGCTAGCTAAAGCAGCCTTCTGTACACTTCAGTACAAATGCAAATGACTTGTAATTGGTCATGCTAACTAAGGGTCCGACAAGTAACGTAAATAGCACCTCCATTAACATTCTTAAAGAAGACCGCAATCAACACAAGACGAATGTTCCAATGGGCCTGTTCATGTGTATAGGGGCGCGTGTGTGTGCATCCATTTGCAAATGTGTTTGTGTGTGTGCACGCGCATCCGTGCATGCGAGCGTGCATTTGGGTTTCCAGGGCTCATGCAGGCATCCATCTCTGTCTCTTCCTCTACGTCTCGTCTGAAAGGTCAGTCAGCTGTCAGCAAATAAATTCAATAGCACAACCTTTCCCGACGTCTTTCTCTATCCCCGTGTCTCCCTTCAGGGCTACACAATACCTCTCTAACACAGCTCCGCCGAGCAAGTCACTTGGCCATTGATGTGACCATTACACCTGCTGCCAACAAAAACCTATAAACTCCACTGACATTGACCACCGACAACTTCAATCATCTTATGGTATCTACTTTGCTCTACTGTGAAATGACGCATTCATTAATTGAAAGCAGAATGGGGGAATGTTATCAAGCCCAAAATGCTCAAATGAAACTCAGGCAACCTAACAGGAATGATATGTTTGACTTTAGTGTCAATAACCTCCCATGGGTAGGCTATATTTGAATCAGACAGAAGCCTTGATATGATATTTATACTTTAAAGGACAAGGAGGCACCAACAGTGAAAACAGACTGAAACAGGGAGAGACTACATGAACTTAAACAAGCATTTCTTATTGGACAAGTTTTCCTTTGTAAAACATTTTGCTACAATGTGCACTAATGAATATTACCCCAGGCTTAGATTTCAGCACCATGGACAGCGATGCTCAGCTACTGTACTACTACTACACTGGGACGTGGGGACACTGGGCCATGTCCAAGCATTTTCAAAGAGGAAGACCAAATGAGACGTCAGTTAAGAGCATCCACTTTGACGTATTCAATTATGTGTTCTAGACTCCTATTATATTCTACACAACTCACACAACAAGAATGAGGCAGCCTACTAAGCATGGATGCGTGGCATCAATTTAGGGTCAATATGTTGTAAATGAATGAACAATAATCCAATATTAGTATTGTTTATTAAAATGAGTAGTCAGTTGTGCTGTGGCTGATGACTATTTCCCTAATTATATTGATCACAGATCACGAGGACACTGGAGTTGTGAAGGTTATTGTTTGTCTAAAGTCGAGGAAGTGACACGAGTGCAAAATGGAACCCGTACCCGGTTTGCACTACTTTGATCTATGCGTGAGACAGAGGCCTTTCATTCACTTTGAAGAGAAGGTCAGGAGAAAAAAAGACAGAGAGATAAGGGCCACACTGCAAACACATCCACAACAGCACCACCAATATTTGCTATGGCACCCTATTCCCTGTGTGGTGCACTATGGGCCCTGGTCAAAAGTAATGCACTACATAGGGAGTAACGTGCCATTTGGGATGCACCCATAGACCTTCAGCCATGAAAGTAAATGTCACTGCTCAGAAATAGTTTGAAATCAACTTCCAGTAAAAAGCATCAACTGAGAGATAGAACAGCGACAGCAACAGTTGAGAGAAGCATGGACGACAGAGTATTATTACCGTTATGATGGGTTAAAACACGGTTAAAACGTTACAGGTGCCATGAAAATTATGACTATGGCTGTCTCGGTGATGTCACCTCAGGGAGTATATGCAAAGTCACACTTAAGTTGTTATTCCAGCTATGATTGGACGATGTCCCACCAGAGAAAGCTAGGTGGAAATGAGATCCTCCAATCACGTTCCACATCACTTAACTCCCCTCTTTACACAAACAAGCTCCATCAAATTCCCTCTCACATCGCCCATTCTATTTGTTCCCTGATTTTACAGCAAACTGGAAAGAACCATCCCCCTCATCTTCATTGCAGTGGGAAACGACATTACCAGGCCACCCTCACTGAGCATCTCATCAAGCAGCCCAGCATCTCATTGACATGGCAGTGGGTGGACTGGTGGGCTAGGGAGAAGCCTATTGGAAGTGAAGTCAATTCCCATAGCCACTGGGCGTCAGAGGGGGAGAGAGAGAGAGAGAGAGACCCCCGAGGGGAGATCTAATAAAGAAGCACTCAGCCTCCTGAATGTGTTTACATCAATATCCACCTCCACAATGGAAGGGAGGAGGAGGAGAAATAGAGAAAGAGAGAATATGTGGGAGAGACGAAGAAAGACAGGGCGGAGATTTGATAAAGAGGGGGAGGACATGGGGAGTCTGCGATAAACAGAGGGTGAAGAGGAGAGAAAGAGAGAGGGAGTGGAAAATGTGAGATTAAAATAAATGAAACTTTTGAGAGGGAGGTAGTGGGAGGAGAGAGAAATAAAGA
Source organism: Oncorhynchus nerka (assembly GCF_034236695.1). Taxonomy (NCBI): domain Eukaryota; kingdom Metazoa; phylum Chordata; class Actinopteri; order Salmoniformes; family Salmonidae; genus Oncorhynchus; species Oncorhynchus nerka. The sequence goes on from NC_088397.1 coordinate 33,040,369, forward strand.
GAGAGGGGGGAAAAATAGAGAGAGAGCGATCCTTTGGGAAGTGGACCAGTTTATACAGTCGTAACAAAGGGAGTGTATTGCAAGAATGATTAGTATGGCAGAGCGTGGGGGGTGACAATATGCTTTCTGCCTCTTCCATAATGTGCTGAGCCATAGCCGGCAGCAGAGTCAATACTCCTCACTCTGCGGGACTTCTCTTTTCCGTTCTCTTCTCAATCCATCCCTCCTGCCAATTAACTCAACCACCTGCTGCATGCACACCGGCTAATTGACTGCTACCCTTGTCAACACAGCCACGCGGAATGTCAATCTAGTCCATAGGAGACAGGCTTGTTGGTACATGCTGACTACATTATAGTTGAAATTGAAGGGGTAAAAGCGTGTGATTATAGGACACAAGTATTCTCTATTTGGCAATTTGATTGAATGAGTGGGAATCTATATCTGGTATGGTGTATACTCTCAATTCAAAGGGTTGTGAGGCTAATGAGTGAAGGTTTGGAGGTGTGTGTGTGTTTGCATGTGTGCAAAAATGTCTGTGTGTCTTTGTGTGTGCCTTTGTGTGTGTGTGTGTGTGTGTGTGTGTGTGTGTGTGTGTGTGTGTGTGTGTGTGTGTGTGTATATATGTGTGTGGGTGGGTGTGTATGTGTTTATGGGTGTGTGTGTCCATGCTTGCTCATGTGTGCCTCATCCATCGAGAGATTACAGTTGGCCTGGACTGTTCCATGCTCTCTACTCTGTGGACTCATCCATCTTTGTGACCAGGACCTGGATCAAAGAGAGCACATTGATGGATGAGAGAAACTACGCTGCTATGAGGATCAAAGTGAGAGAAAAAAATTGTTGGCCAGAGCAGTTCCACAGACTACTATGTGTTATAATTACAAGAGTGTAAGTCCATTATCACCCTGTTGTACCATTAAAAAGTTAATTGTTCCACAATGTTCCATTATACTGTAACTATACTGTAACATCCATAGAGAAACACCCAATCCCTTGCACATACAGCCACAAATTAAAATATAGCTGCAAGCAACAACGTTGGTGTTCAAGCGTTTGGCCCCACAGCACCACTTTCAGGACAAATTGGACAAATCACCCTTGGATGAGCTACATCTGTACTTCTTACCGTATTTACCAAATAACATGGCAGTTATAAGCCAATGAGCTTGCTTGAATGGTTTTTCCTGTCCAACAGTGCCACCATGAGGCCACCAACAGAACTGGACTCTACAGATCTGAGCGATGTGTACCTGTTATAGCGCCACCGTTTTGTGGATCTGATTGTTCTTGCAGATGCTAAGTCTTGACAGTGTTTGGAACATGTGTATCAAGATTTGTTTCAATACGATTAGCCATGTCTGATTTATATGTATGTATGTGCCAGACCATGCCCAGGTGAATGTTTATTGGTCAGGAGCAGCCAAGTTGTTTGAGATGCTAGCCGGAAAACCTCATTTGTGAGAGCTTGGTCCGTAAACTTCGAAACCACTCATGAACATTTTCTACAGAGAGTATTTCTCAGCGCCATTATTGTACGGTTTGCAAATGGCAGCTCTTAAAGGCATTTTAACACCCTTGAGGGCGTCTATTTTTGTGTCCATTTTGAGCCACACAGGCCAGTTAAGTAGTTTTAACAGGCACTTTCTACCTCTCAAGATTACCAGTCATCATGGGGAAATTTGACAGGTACATTTCTTAGCTTCTGTATGCTCAAGCAAATATTTTAGAGACTTTTAGCGACTTTTTGTTGGTCTGCAGTCCCCATTAACACAGTCAGGTGCTCCCCTAAGGGAAGTTAACAAATGTTAAGTTAGGAAATAACTTGGAGAATGGTAGAAACGGTGATGTGTGTTTTAATTCGTTATTTTCTTATTTTTTTGAGGGTGACCGATATGATAATTACAGATGTAGGATCTTAATTCGTTCACTTTTGTTGCTGAGAATGTTCCTGCACAGCAGGAAAGTGAAACTTGTAGTGTATTCAAGTTTTAAAAAGGATTCTAAAGTTTGTAATTTCCACTTTAAAAATGTCAAGAAGATTTGCAACAGACTTTTTAATCAATCCCTACAAAAAAAGGAATTCATTATAATTCACATAATAATTAATATTTCCTGTTGCTGCAGGATTATTTTCCTGCTGTAGCTAAGTGGCTCAAATTAAGGTCCTATGTCTGTTTAAAGCTGATCATCCTCCAAAAAACAAAACAAAAATCCTACATCAGTATAAGTCTTCAAAGAATTGGAGACTAGAGAATTCCCTTAGTAGTCATGTACAATTTATTTGAACGTTGACAACATGTGAACATACACCACACAGAGACAAATGCACAAACACACACATGCAAACTCCAAACATACACAGAGCATACAAAACAAGTTGGCTGGATGTTCTTTGGGTGGTGGACCATTGTTGATACACCCGTTGTGCGTGAAAAACCCAGCAGCTTTACAGTTCTTGACACACTCAAACCGGTGCGCTCAAAGGCGTTCAAAGGCGCTTAAATATTTTGTCTTGCCCGTTCACCCTCTGAATGGCACATATACACAATCCATGTCTCAATTGTCTCAAGGCTTACATTTGGTTCTATAACCTGTCACCTCGCCTTCATCTACACTGATTGAAGCGGATTTAACCTGTGACATCAATAAGGGATCATAGCTTTCACCTAGATTCACCCGGTCAGTCTATGTCATAGAAAGAGCAGGTGTTGCTAATATTTTATACACTCAGTGTTCATACACATGCAAAAGCATGCACACACGCATGCACACAAAAACAGACACACACACACACAATCAACCCACACACACACACGCACGCACGCACACCTAAACACACACACAGAGATATACTTCTACACGATTTATGATATGTACTGGTGGATTCTCCTTCAGCATTAGTGGGTCTCATCTTGACAGGAGAGAAGAGATGAATTTGTTTGTTTGACAGGCCCTGGCCAAAAATCTTGCAAGTAGCCTACACAGATCACAGATCAACACAGCTTTATGACCTCCAAGCAAACATGTAGACAGCCTGGAGTAAAGCTGAGGAGATCCTCAATCCTCATCTCTGCACCAACAACCTTCCGCTGCTGCTGCTGAAAAATGACCTGGCCCCATTTCTTTTTTCCCACCCCTCCCTCTCTTTATATTTCACTTTCTCTCTTTCTGCCTCTTCCTTCCAATCTCACTCTCGTTCTGTCTTTCTCTCCCCATGTTGTCTTCCCCTTTCATCTTCTCTTTCTCTCTCCCAACCCCATAGAGGGAGAGTGACGGATGCCAACACCCAACCTGCACCACAAGACTACTAGAACCCTATGGGAAAATGTTGTTCAATCAACAACAACAACAAAAAGGACAGCTTGATCATGCTGCATAATCAGTAACAGGAGAGTCACATTCAGACAGGGAGTCGTAGACGAGTGTAGTCTTAAAATATGTTGTGTTTGTTTAAAAAAATAAATAGGGCCACTTTAAAATAATACAATTGCATACACTTTTTGCATTGCTTTTTCTTTGAAAGCAAACACGACATATTTTCAGACTTCACTCAGCTACGACTCCCCGTCTGAATGTGAGTCTCCTTTCGTTGATTATGCAGCATGATCAAGCTGAGCTGTATATTAAATGAAACTGAAGCACATTTGTGGAAATTGTGGGAAATTACAAGACCAACACAGTTTCTTTTTTGTTCCTTAGCAACCGTATAACAAATGATATTGAAAGTAGTATTGACTAAATATGTGTATTATTGCCATTTCATAACACAGTCCGAAAGCCATGCAGCTCATTAGTTTTTCCTCTGGAGCATGTATTTACCTGCACCAGCTAGTAGGCTACTAAGCTAAGAGCTAAAAGAGCTATAAGAGCTGCACGGTGGCAGTGACTGAGACAGTCCAGAAACATGGACAGCTCCTTACTCAAGGACAACTCTGTGATGAGATGTACTCAATCTGTTACCTGTTTTGTTTTTCCATTTGTGTTTTGAGGTTGGACTTTTGCACGTATAGCTGGTTAGCACGTAGGGCGTGCCGATTGGTGTCACCTCATTAGTCAGTATGTGTTACACCTGTGCTGGTTGCCATCTTGTTAGTGGGAAGGTGATTCACCTGTGCTGGCCTGGGTGCTATTTAAGAGTGGCTGGCCCAGTGCACCAGTTGTCTTGAAAGATGTGGAGGGTCAACAACTTTAGCTGGCTCTCCCTATTTGATTTCTGGAAGATAAAAAAAGCATTCCTTTGTCTGATTTTGTTTTGCTTTCTGTCTTTAATTTTGATGTGGGTTTTTCTTTTCTTTGCCTCTTCTTGGGCAAATTTAGTGGGTGTTTATAGTGGGTGTCTTTTAGGTTCCAATTGTTGTTGCTAGTCAACTTTCAGTGGACACCCCCATGATTGTCTTTCAGAACCGCACCTGTTTCGTTTTGGTTGTTGGTCAGTGACTCTTTGTTAGTTCCTCCTGCTGTTTGAGTGACGTTTTTGGTGTATCTTGCTGGGGAACATAACAAATAAGAGGCTGACCATGAGTAGAACCTCAGGGATGAAAGTCTGTTTACGCTGGAACCTTGTGATGTCGCACCGCACGCAGCTACGGCATTCAGGTGTCCCACACGCTCGCACACACACACATCCCACTCTTATCCACAACACTGACCTTTTCCTTTACTCACAGTTAGTTTGTCACAGAGCTTATTTAACTCATGACAGGCAGCTGTGTGTGCTTGTGTATGTATGCATCCCAAATGGCACCCTATTCTCGATGTACCCAGCAAGCAATAATGAGTCATTAGGACGTCACAAAATATTCTAAAGTCATCGGAACATTGTGTCATGGTCCCCTGGAGGTTTTGTGTAGTTCCTGGTTTGTCCCGGTGATGTTTTTAAAACTTTTTTGGGATTGTTGTGTCATAGTCCCCTGAATGTTCTTGGGATGTTGTGTAATGTTTTCCTGGAGTTTATTTTCTAGTTCTCGTTTTGACCCAGGGACGTCACCTGATGGTCGCAAAGAATGTGTTTTACGCAGGGCACGTGCACCCTAGTGTCATTAGGCATCACCCCTTGTTACTGTTGCCAAGCCCATCAAGGGCCTGATTGGTGAACCACTGATCCAGTCACAGCTCCTTGTCTTTTGGCAATGCTAGGGACACCCACACACAAACAGTACTTTTAACATCATTTGACATGATTGCATTGTGTATGTTTAATCATATAGTGATTCTTATTTAACTTGTCCTTACCTGGGATTTGCAATCACAATCTCGTGGTTCACGGCATTCTGTTCTTCCTGCTACGCCACAATGTCTGTATCAATTACGGATTTCACCTTTAGGCCTATTCCAACACCTTACACTTCAAAGAAGGAAAAACGATTATATTTAGCGTAGTGATTCAGGAGTAACATTAAAATAGAATAATATGCCCCACCAACATACAACTATACTGAAAACCCCAACTCAAATCGCCAAAATAAGTCATTGAAATCAATGAGAGAATAGTCAGATCAACTGATAACTTAAAATAGCAGTGCAGATGGCATTATTTTGCTAAGTGCAGTTATGCATTATATGTAATGAAAGTGTAGGGGACTTCAGGAAATTCTGCAGACTTTGTGGCACAGCAGAAAGATAAGCGTACCACAAAACCAGAGATTGTGAATTAAAATCCCAGGTCATATTGAAAAGCCAGTACTAAGTGTTCATGTCAAATATAATCAATGTCATTGATTAAAGATTTGTACACTATTTTAGCTGAGCAGCGTACCACCTACCTTAAATCCCCAATACCATTTCATTACTTTACTTATAATGGTTTGGGACACCTGGGACCATCATATCACAAAAACCTCCAGGGGACCATGACACAGCGTCCCAAGAATTTCCTAAAAATGTACCCAGGACAAACCAGGAACTATAAAACAGTCCCCTAGAGAACATCCCCCTAGGACCATCAGTCCTGAGAACATCCTAAAAAGTTCCCGACATGGGAATGTACAGGGAACTAAACAAAGGTCCCACAGACAACATTAATCTGAAGGCGAAAGAAACGCAACCCTGTTCAGGCGAGGTGCTGGCTAGCGGAGTAGAACACTTGAAAAAGAAAAGGAGAGCCGCACCCTTTAGGAGCTCAGGTGCAATAATTGAATAACCTATTAACAAACGTTTCGACAGGCAAGCTGTCTTCAACATTCCCTTGGGACCATCACACAACATTCTTAGAACGTTCTCAAAACGTCAGTGGTATAACGTCTTGCCGAAACCCTTAAGGGACCTAATGGGAACATCACCGAATGTCCTCAGGACGTCCCCTGTTTGCTGGGTAGTGCACTACTTTTGCACGCAGACATATTCTCGTGGGCAGAGAAACATTAATATACTAGACCCGCATAATATACCGTGTAATCAACATGTCACGCAATGCAAAGCATTGGGGCGGTGTGGGTGTGCTAGGGTCAATTATTATTATATGCTATGCCAGATTAAAATCTTGGCAGTGTTCTATACTTAACTTTACTGCACAGTAGCCAATCGAGTGAGTTCAATGTAGTCACATTGTTGTATTTTATTTTCAACCCCCTTAAAGTGTTGCTATGGTTTCTGGTCCCTGTGGTTTCTGGGCAGAGGTGTCTGCTCTAGTAGAGATGTGCGGGGATCAGACACAAATACCCTTGACAGACAGGCCATTTTAATAGCCCAGACACCAGGAGTGAGTGTCTCCAAGGGAGCTCTCCTGAAAGTGTGTGTGTCGGGGAGAGAGAGTGTATTCTTGTGTGTGTGTGCGTGAGGGAAACTGGATGTGTGTGTGCGTATATGTGTGTGTCTTTGAAGGAGACAGAGCAATAAAGACTTGAACCCTGACAAGATGGGGGATACAGAGGATCTTGTAACCTTCACATTGGCTGCACACACGTGTCATCACTATGGGACTGGGCATAACAGCAGTAACACTATCCACTATACAGCATTTGACATTGAAGTCACCGGCTTTTTTCCAACTAACTTGAATACCCCTTATCCTTATATGTAAACACAAATATATTACACAATGTATTCCATGATGTTTGATCATTCTGTACATTACCGTAGCAAGTTACAGACCTGGATAGTGTGTGTGTGTGTGTGTGTGTGGACGCCAGTCTCACACACACTATCCACAAGAATGGCTTCAAGAGCTAAACTTGTCCGAGCCAGAACAGACCAGAGATGAATCTGTCACAGGGCTTTTGAAATGACTATGGTACCAGTTTATTCATGATGATATACTGTATCGGTACCATGACTATGGCTATGACAGTCATGGAATTTTAGATGATGGTTATTGGTCAGCCAAATGACCACAGTCACCGTTATAACTGTTCGAATAGCATTTTATATATATATATTTTTTAAAAAACAAAAACATTTTATCCTCTCCTCCGCTCCTGACTGCATGTGCTGCTGCTGCAGAGGGGGGAGTTGCCTAGGCAACCAAAGACTTGTTTGTTACAACACCTTGCTTGTGTCAGAAAGGAGCAACAAAGTTTCGTCACGGTTTAGAGTCCATGTTACAGCAAAAACAGATTCTCTCTCTCTCTCTCTCTCTCCCTCTCGTTATAGTCAGTACCGGGATGAGGTTACTCCAACGAGCCGTGCGCGTTGACGGGCCATACAAGAGCGGACAGGATGGATTAAGGAAGATCATATATTTCCACTCCAATATGACTACGACGGTGGCGAAGCAGTGGGAAATTCTGGAATTCTCATGAGCGAAATCAAAGTGGAGGGCCTCCTATTCTGCCTTTGGTGTCTGAGATTAAAGTTCTCTCTCTCGCTGGAACATCGAGCTCAACCAACAACATCAAAGAACCAGCCGTCCAGGCTTCTGATTCATCAGAGAACACATTCGTCAAAAGCATAAATAAACATTTATTAAAGCATGCTTGTGGAAGCTTCGGATTTGATCCAAAGGCTCCTGCTGTGGTTTAGGGATGGATCCAGTTGGCAGGGAGAGCGTCCCCGAAGACCACAGAAGGATTAGGCCTGTTGTGTCCAGGCCACGCTAGTGGACGTCAGGGTGACAGATGCATCGCTGAGAACCAACACATGCTTTATGGGAGTGGTGGATTAGTTATGCCTTTTGTGTGTGTGTGTGTGTGTCAACACTTCCCATTGTGAACAGACATCTATTTCAACATCTATTTCTGATTTATATTTGGTTGAGTTGTCAACTAACATGAAGACAACAGGAAATCAACAAAACATTTCACCATGACATTGAATTTAGGTTAAAAGGTGGGTGAAAAAATATTTGCGTGCTAACCAGGTCGCCAGGTGCACAGTGTTTCCTCCGACACATTGGTGCGACTGGCTTCCGGGTTGGATGCGCGCTGTGTTAAGAAGCAGTGCGGCTTGGTTGGGTTGTGTTTCGGAGGACACATGGCTTTCGACCTTCGTCTCTCCTGAGCCCGTACGGGAGTTGTAGCGATGAGACAAGATAGTAGCTACTAACAATTGGATACCACGAAAAGGGGGTAAAATTTAAAATAAAATAAAATAAAAAATGATTCATTAATCCACAATAGAATGTTCCCAGCCCACTGGGAGGTCTTGGCTGATTTCTTTTGATTTGGCCATGATGTCAAGTAAAGAGGCACTGAGTTTGAAGGTAGGCCTTGAAATACATCCACAGGTACACCTCCAATTGACTCAAATATCAGAAGCTTCAAAAGCCATGACATCATTTACTGGAATTATCCAACATTCCCGGTCAGTTAGGCAGCCGACAAACCCTGAAAGACTTTTAAAAAAATGTACAGTTGAACGTTTACATACACCTTTAAACACATTTAAACAATTCATGACATTTAATCCTAGTAAACATTCCTGGTCAGTTAGGATCACCACTTTATTTAAAGTCAGAATAAAAGAAAATAATGATTTATTTAAGCTTTTATTTCTTTCATCACATTCCCAGTGGTTCAGAAGTTTACATACACTCAATTTGTATTTGGTAGCATTGCCTTAAATTATTGAAAATGGGTCAAACATTTCGGGTAGCCTTCCACAGGCTTCCCACAATAAGAATTTTGTCCCATTCCTCTTGACAGAGCTGGTGTAACTGAGTCAGGTTTGTAGGCCTCCTTGCACATGCTTTTTCAGTTCTGCCCAAAAATGTTCTATGGGATTGAGGTCAGGGCTTTGTGATGGCCCCTCCAACACCTTGACTTTGTTGTCCTTAAGCGATTTTGGCACAACTTTGGAAGTATGCTTGGGGTCATTGTTCATTTGGAAGACCCATTTGCGACCGAGCTTTAACTGATGTCTTGAGATGTTGCTTCAATATATCCACATAATTTCCCTTCCTCATGAAGCCATCTACTTTGTGAAGTGCACCAGTCCCCCCTGCAGCAAAGCACCGCCACAACATGATGCTGCCACCCCCTGTGCTTCACGGTTGGGATGGTGTTCTTCGGCTTGCAAGCATCCCCTTTTTCCTCCAAACATAAGGATGGTCATTATGACCAAACAGTTGGATTTTTGTTTCATTAGACTAGAGGACAATTCTCCAAAAAGTCCAATCTTTGTCCCTGTGCGCAGCTGCAAACCATATTCTGGCTTTTTTATGGTGGTTTTGGAGCAGTGCCTTCTTCCTTGCTGAGCGGCCTTTCAGGTTATGTCGATATAGGACTCGTTTTACTGTGGATATAGATACTTTGTACCTGTTTCCTCCAGCATCTTCACAAGGTCCTTTGCTGTTGTTCTGGGATTGATTTGCACTTTTCGCACCAAAGTACGTTCATCTCTAGGAGACAGAAAGAGTCTCCTTCCTGAGCGGTATGACAGATTTGTGGTCCCATGGTGTTTAGACTTGCGTACTATTGTTTGTACAAATTAATGTGGTAACTTCAGGTGTTTGGAAATTGCTCCCAAGGATGAACCAGACTTGTGGAGGTAAAAAAAAAAGGTCTTGGCTGATTTATTTTGATTTTCCCATGATGTCAAGTAAAGAGGCACTGAGTTTGAAGGTAGGCCTTGAAATACATCCACAGGTACACCTCCAATTGACTCAAATTATGTCAATTAGCCTATCAGAAGCTTCTAAAGCAATGACATAATTTACTGGAATTTTCCAAGCTGTTTAAAGGCACAGTCAGCTTAGTTTATGTCAACTTCTGACACACTGGAATTGTGATACAGTGAAATAATCTGTCTGTAAACAATTGTTGGAATAATGACTTGTGTTATGCACAAAGTAGATGTCCTAACTGACTTGCCAGAACTATAGTTGGTTAACAAGAAATTTGTGGAGTGGTTGAAAAACGTGGTTTAATGACTCCAACCTAACTGTATTTAAACTTCCGACTTCAAATGTATGTATACAACACTATGTGGTTTGAGTTATTTTAAATTAGTTTTATGAGTTATGCTGACCAGTGTTTGGCGTGGGAGGGAAGTATAGATGACCAGTTAAGCTAGTCTTAGCCTGCAACTCAATTGTGCCAGGAAAATCATCAAACGAAACTACAATTCAGGGAGGTAGAATATACTGTAAATCTGTTAGTTTTTTCTCCATTTGGCACCAAACGGGATGGAAACTGACAAACAGGGAGGCACTACCTAAACTTGTTCAATGATTAATGCTTGTTTTTGTTTTCTATTGCAAAGAGTTTGGTGACAGTGTAAACTAATGAATACCACCCTGTTGTATGTTGCACCGTAGCATACACAAGTTATTGCTAACCGTCCATTACGGACAATCATGAATCATTGTAAAAAATACAATAACTAGTGAGTCAGCTAGGTTCCCTAGTGTTACTGTGATCATGCACACACACACACACACACACACACACACACACACACACACACACACACACACACACACACCTCACTACATCAAATGTAAAGTCATAGCCCCTGGAAACTCCCCCATTTATACCCCCATTTCTCACTACACAACGAGCTTCAAAGGGTCCCGTTGTGTGTCGGCCATCTTTCAGGAATCGGGGCATACCTAAGGACTTCTGTGGTGTACAACACATCTTTCAGCGGGGCGGTATGAGTTTACACAGGGAGCTCCTGCTGTTTCATGCCTCTCACCAAAACACACACGCAAAATACACACACACACACGGAGCTTCTAAGATGTACACACACAGGGTGCTCCTGTTGTTTCCCGGCCCATCTCTCACCCAAACGACCCAGATGCCTGTCGGTGCGTGATACTCATATCTCGCTGAGATAGTCCTGTTGTGTGATAGGTCGGAGAAAAAAAGAAAGATTACTATCTGTTTCCATTTGCTCTCTCTCCCCTTCGACGTTCAGTCATTCTGACCCATGTGTGAGTCAAATGGGCTTAGAAATTATCTTAATTTTACATTGTGTGGAATAGCTGTAGGAGAGTGCTGCTCGAAAGGCGGCTGTCAGGCCAAACCGTAATTAAATTCCCTCTAAACCCCAATAACAGCAACTACATACACTGTACAGTAGATACATGGTATATGTGCTTGGAGTACTATTTCAAACACACACTGTATACAGTACAGCAGTGTATCCAAAATAAAACAAGATCTGCGTCCCAAATGGCACCTTATTCCCTTTACAGAGACATATGAGCCCCAGTCAAAAGTAATGAACTATATTGGAAAAAGGGTACCATTTGGGACACATCCATGGCAGTGGGAATGAGGAAGGGAGAAAGGGAGTTAATGGAGTCTTTTTGTATTTGTGAGTAGCATTACAGTTTTTTCCTACTGCTTATACACAAAATCTTTTCATGTCACACGATTTTTGAAACCTCTTACTCAAAGTGCAAAACCACACACCAAATATCCAAAACCATAAGCTATTTCTCAGCCTTTGACTCAGTTGTCAATTGCATAAAACACTTTTTTCAAAACACTACACACAATTCTCTACCTAAAACACAAAAAAAGGAAGTGACTTGCTTTCCTTTTCCAAACACAACCAATCAAAATGCTACACTTATTCACCAGGTCACACACACACACTCCTCACTTGTGCAAACACTAATAGCTGTAATTATAGGCCTATAAATAGGTCAAAGGTCAGCCTAGTGGTTAGAGCGTTGGACTAGTAACCGGAAGGTTGCAAGTTCAAAACCCCGAGCTGACAAGGTACCAATCTGTCGTTCTGCCCCTGAACAGGCAGTTAACCCACTGTTCCTAGGCCGTCATTGAAAATAAGAATTTGTTCTTAACTGACTTGCCTGGTTAAATAAAGGTAAAAAAAAATAATTGTGGGACATAGAGGTTGCCTCTGTCCAAGGTTGGATATGCCATGCTAGGAGATACTTCACTCGATGTTTGGCAAGAGAAAACGTATCTTGTGATGTGGACGAAGTATTGTGGCCAGACCCAGGCCGGAGAAGAGATGAAGCGTAGCTTAGCACTGGTGACTGCCCCCCCCCCCCCCCCCCCCCACCAATTCCTGGACTGCCCGCCCGGGACCCCACACACACAATTGTGTTCTTTACTGTATTCTAAAGAATATACTTTTGTTTATGGTTTTGTTATGTGCTACTGTATACAACAGTAATGTTTGGCCTAATAAATATTTTCTGTTTCTACATTGCATTGGTGTTTACAGTGTACTTGTTACCCCGCTCAGCAGATTACTTTCACTGTAGAACATTGTATTGAAATGTAAATTAAAGCCTATGAAAGACCAAAGAGCTTTAGATTTAGAACAACAGTGTTTACATGGTATATCCAAAAATGTACTATTATGAAAGCAGTGTTTGCCATTTGATGCAAATGCTTCATCTGACATGTGTTTATGGCATTTTGAATGCAGTGTTACATTTTGAAGGAGATGTGAGAGATTTAGCATTTTGTGTGTGGAGTTGTGGGAATTGTATGTAGAGTTTTGAAAAAAGGAGACAGTTTTGAAAACGTGTGTAAGCAGTTGGGAAAAAACTGTAATCCTGGATAAATTGACTCGTTGGCTAATTTCACGAAACATAATGTTGCTGTGACAAAAGCATTCCAGTGCATTACTTTCTATGACAAGGGTCCCTGAATAGGTGACGGCTTAGAGTGGGTTGGTGACCCCAACGCTGTCTCTGATCATATTGCAACCCACAATAAGACCACCGTACTGCAAAGGATTAGCCTTCGCATGCCCCCATCAAATGACTATCCAGATTTCTCACCCCGGCTTTGATACAAGCACTATGGTGGTTTAGTGTATGTGGTCAATATGCTACTTTTTTCAATGAAGGCAGTATTTACATTAGAATAACTACGATCGTGTCTTATGCACCATTGTTTCCACTTACTCACCAAAAAAAAGCCAACACAAAGTTTCAAATAATTCCTAAATCCCTAAGTCTACATTATAGACTATCACACCTATTACTCCCCCCAGGAAAAGGAAGTCACCACAGTGACTATTACACGTGGGGAGATTCCTGGCATCAGTCCTCCGAGAGCAACTTCTTCCAACCATCCAGGAACAGTTTGGTGACAAACGATGCCTTTTCCAGTATGATGGAGCACCTTGCCATAAGGAAAAAGTGATAACTAAGTGGCTCGGGGAACAAAACATCGATATTCTGGGTCCATGGCCAGGAAACTCCCCAGACCTTAATCACATTGAGAACTTGTGGTCAATCCTCAAGAGGCGGGTGGACAAACCGTTTACAACATTACAATGTCTACACTGTATATCTGATCAATTTTAGGTTATTTTAATGGACAAAAAAATATTCTTTCTTTCAAAAACAAGGACATTACTAAGTGACCCCAAACTTTTGCACGGCAGTGTTCAGTGCCTTGCAAAAGTATTCACCCCCCTTGGCGTTTTTCCTATTTTGTTGCATAACAAGCTATAATTTTATTACATTTTCATTTGGATTTCATGTAATGGACATACACAAAATAGTCCAAATTGGTGAAGTGTAATGAAAAAAAAAAAATGAAAAAAAAAAAAGAAACAGAAAAGGGGTGTGTTCACCCCCTTTGCTATGAAGCCCCTAAATACGATTTGGTGCAACCAATTACCTTCAAAAGCCACATAATTAGTAAGCTTGCACACATGTGGACTTTATTTAAGTGTCACATGATCTGTCACATGATCTCAGTATATATACACACCTGTTCTGAAAGGCCCCAGAGTCTGCAACACCACTAAGCAAGGGGTACCACCAAGCAAGCTGTCACGCCCTGACCATAGAGAGCCTTTGTTTCTCTATGGTATAGTTGGTCAGGGCATGACTGGGGGGTATTCTAGTTTATATTTTCTATGTGGGGTTCTAGTTTAGTATTTCTATGTTGGTGATTTGTATGATTCCCAATTAGAGGCAGCTGGTAATCGGTGTCTCTAATTGGGGATCATATTTAAGTAGCATATTTCCCACCTGTGTTTGTGGGATATTGTTTATGTGTAGTTGTATGTTTAGCACTCCATTGTCGTCACGTTTAGTTTATTCTTTATTGTTTTGTTGTGTGGTTCACTTACTTTAAATAAAAAAATATGTGGAACCCAGATCACGATGCACGTTGGTACGATAATTTTTATGACGAACATGACACAAGCGGCACTATGAAGACCAAGGAGCTCTTCAAACAGGTCAGAGACAAAGCTGTGGAGAAGTACAGATTGGGGTTGGGTTATAAAAAAAATACCTGAAACTTTGAACATCCCACGGAGCACCATTAAATCCATTATTAAGAAATGTAAAGAATATGGCACCACAACAAACCTGCCAAGAGAGGGCCACCGAACAAAACTCACGGACCAGGCAAGGAGGGAATTAATCAGAGAGGTAACAAAGAGACCAAAGATAACCCTGAATGGGGCTGCAAAGCTCCACAGCGGAGATTGGAGTATCTGTCCATAGGAACACTTTAAGCCACACACTCCACAGAGCTGGGCTTTACGGAAGAGTGTCCAGAAAAAAATAAACAAACATGTTTGGTGTTCGCCAAAAGGCATGTGGGAGACTCCCCAAACATATCGAAGAAGATACTCTGGTCAGATTTGACTAAAATGTAGCTTTTTGGCCATCAAGGAAAACGCTATGTCTGGAGCAAACACAACACCTCTCATAACCTTGAGAACACCATCCTCACAGTGAAGCATGATGGTGGCAGCATCATGCTGTGGGGATGTTATTCGTCGGAAGGGACTGGGAAACTGGTCAGAATTGAAGGAATGGTGCCGCTAAATACATGGAAATTATTGAGGGAAACCTGTTTCAGTCTTCCAGAGATTTGAGACTGGGACAGAGGTTCACCTTCCAGCAGGACAATGACCCTAAGCATACTGCTAAATCAACACTTGAGTGGTTTAAAGAGAAACATTTAAATGTCTTGGAATGGCCTAGTCAAAGCCCAGACCTCAATCCAATTGAGAATCTGCGGTATGACTTAAAGATTGCCGTACACCAGCAGAACCCATCCAACTTGAAGGAGCTGGAGCGGTTTTGCCTTGAAGAATGGGCAAAAATTCCAGGGGCTAGATATGCCAAGCTTATAGAGACATTATGCACGCTCAAGTTTCTGTTTTTTTTGTCTTATTTCCTGTTTTGTTTCACCAAAACATATATTTTGCATCTTCAAAGTGGTAGGCATGTTGTATAAATCAAATTATACTAACCCCCCCAGAAATCTATTTTAATTCCAGGTCGTAAGGCAACAAAATAGGAAACATGCCTAGGGGGTGAATACTTTCGCAAGCAACTGTAAGTGTCTTGCTCATCACTGTACAGTACATCAGATCTGACGATGATGAGACTGATCTGTCGAGGCAGCCGTATCAGATCTCATTTACATTTACATTCCCTGTTTCTCTTTCATGTGTCATTTGGGTTCCATCTGTCAAGATAATTGATTATGAGTACGGTGTCCATTTTAGGACAGTCACACATCGAGGAAAGGATTCACTTCTTCCAGTCGATTACAGTGCATTCAGAAAGTATTCAAACCCATTTACTTTTTCCACATTGTGTTGTGTTACAGCCTGAATTTAAAATGGCTTGAATTGAGATGTTGTGTCGCTGGCCTACACACTATACACCATCATGTCAAAGTGTAATAATATTAATAGAAATAAAAAAATCGCCTGAGTGAGTTTTTGAGACTTAGTGTTTTCCCAGTGTCACTGCGATCCTGCCGTTTCTCAGTAAAGTATTATGTTTATACTAAACCACTAATTCCTCGTCTGGTCTCTTCTCTGCACCTGGCTCCAACCTCACCATGTCACAAAATGACAGAGTGGAAAGGACACCTGTACAGAATAAAAACATTAAAAACATACATTCTGTTTGCAATAAGGCACTAAAGTAAAACTGCAAATTATGTTGCAATGAAATTAACTTTGTTGTGAATACAAAGTGTTATGTTTTGGGCAAACACAACACATCACGGAGTACAATTCTAAATATTTTCAAGCATAGTTCTGGCTGCATCATGTTATGGGTATGCTTGTCATTGGGAAGGACCTCTGAGTTTTTTTCGGCTAAAAATAAATGGAATAGATCTAATCACAGGCAAAATCCTACATGAAAAACCTGGTTGTCTGCTTTCCAACAGACACTGGCAGACAAATTCACCTTTCAGCAGGACAACAACCTAAAACACAAGGCCAAATATACAATGGAGTTTGCTTACCAAGACAACACTGAATGTTCCGGAGTGGCCTAGTTACAGTTTTTAACTATATCGTCTTGAAAATGGCTGTCTAGCAATGATCAATGACCAACTTGACAAAGCTTTAATTTTTTTTAAAGAATAATGTCCAATATTGTAGAATCCAGGTGTGAAACGCTGTTAGATACTTATCCAGAAAGACTCACAGCTATAATCACTGCCAAAGTTCATTCTAACATGAATACTTATGTAAATGAGATATTTCTGTTCTCCATTTTCAATCAATTTTGCAACATTTTCTAAAAACATGTTATCACTGTCATTATGAGGTATTGTGTGTAGATGGGTGAGAGAAAAAAATACATGTAAACTATTTTGAATTCAGTCTAACACAACAAAAATGTGGAATAAGTCAAGGGGTATGAACACTTTCTGAATGCACTGTACTTCAAGCGACAACAACACCGACTCCAAGAGTCAGAGACTCCAAGCGACAATGACACCATCTCAAGCCATAAAGACACCAACTCTGAGCGACAACAACACCAACACTAAAACAGTTTTTGACTTTGATCTGCCAGAGGAGGTTGGTTGGTTTCAGCAAGGTCACTGGACACTGTCATGGCCCAGGGATGCGTGACAAATGGCACCCTATTCCCTACATAGTGCACTAGATTTGACCAGATTCCAATAAGGCCTGGTCAAAAGTAGTGATTTATGGAGGG